>NW_027277231.1:0-30456 GCF_030028105.1 Mobula birostris | reverse complement strand
GGGTGTAGACAGATTGGGAGACTGGACACAGAAGGGTGTAGACAGATTGGGAGACTGGACACAGAAGGGAGTAGACAGAATGGGAGACTGGACACAGAAGGACGTAGACAGATTGGGAGACTTGACAGAGAAGGACGTAGACAGATGGGAGACTGGACACAGAAGGACGTAGACGAATTGGGAGACTGGACACAGAAGGATGTAGACAGATTGGGAGACTGGACACTGAAGGACGTAGACAGATTGGGAGACTGGACACTGAAGAATGTAGACAGATTGGGAGACTGAACACTGAAGGATGTAGACAGATTGGGAGAACGGGCACAGAAGGATGTAGACAGATTGGGACACTGGACACAGAAGGATGTAGACACATTGGGTGACTGGACACAGAGGATATAGACAGATTGGAGACTGGACATAGAAGGACGTAGACAGATTGGGAGTCTGGACACAGAAGGACGTAAACATATTGGGACACTGGACACAGAAGGATGTAGACAGATGGGAGACTGGACACAGAAGGATGTAGACAGATTGGGCGTCTGGATACAGAAGGACGTAGACAGATTGGGAGACTGGACACAGAAGGTTGTAGAGAGATTAGGAGACTGGACACAGCAGGACGTAGACAGATTGGGAGACTGGACACAGAAGGACGTAGACAGATTGCGAGAACAGACACAGAAGGACGTAGACAGATTGAGAGACTGGGCACAGAAGGATGCAGACAGATTGGGAGATCGGACACAGAGGATGTAGACAGATTGGGAGACAGGACACAGAAGGATGTAGGGAGATTGGGAGTCTGGACACAGAAGGACGTAGACAGATTGGGAGACTGGACACTGAAGGATGTAGACAGATTGGGAGATTGGACACAGAAGGATGTACACAGATTGGGAGACTGGACACAGAAGAATGTAGAGAGATTGGGAGACTGGACACAGAAGGATGCAGACAGATTGGGAGACTGGACGCAGAAGGACGTAGACAGATTGGGAGACTGGACACAGAAGGATGTAGACAGATTGGGGGAATGGGCACAGAAGGACGTAGACAGATTGAGAGACTGGACATAGAAGGACGTAGACAGATTGGGAGAACAGACACAGAAGGACGTAGATAGATTAGGAGACTGGGCACAGAAGAATGTAGACAGAATTGGAGACCGGCAACAGAAGGATGTAGACAGATTGGGAGATTGGACACAGAAGAACGCAGACAGATTGGGAGAGCGGACACAGAAGGACGTAGACAGATTGGGAGACTGGAAACAGAAGGATGTTGACAGATTTGGAGACTAGACACAGAAGGATGTAGACAGATTGGGAGACTGGACACAGAAGGATGTAGACAGACTGGAGACTGGACACAGAAGAGTGTAGACTGATTGGGATACTGGACACTGAAGGACGTAGACAGATTGGGAGACTGGACACAGAAGGATGTAGACAGATTGGGAGAACGGGCACAGAAGGATGTAGACAGATTGGGACACTGGACACAGAAGGACGTAGACAGATTGGGTGACTGGACACAGAGGATGTAGACAGATTGGGAGGCTGGACACAGAAGGACGTAGACAGATTGGGACACTAGACACAGAAGGATGTAGACTGATTGGGAGACTGGACACAGAAGGAAGTAAACAGATTGGGAGTCTGGACACAGAAGGACGTAGACAGATTGGGAGACTGGACACAGAAGGATGTAGACAGATTAGGAGACGGGACAGAGCAGGACATAGACAGATTGGGAGACTGGACGCAGAAGGACACAGACAGATTGGGAGACTGCACACAGAAGGATGTAGACAGATTGGGAGAGTGGACACAGAAGGACGTAGACTGATTGCGAGAACAGACACAGAAGGACGTAGACAGATTGGGAGACTGGGCACAAAAGGATGTAGACAGATTGGGAGACTGGGCACAGAGGGATGTAGACAGATTGGGAGACTGGACACAGAAGGATGTAGACAGATTGGGAGTCTGGACACAGAAGGACGTAGACAGATTGGGTGACTGGACACAGAGGATGTAGACAGAATGGGAGACAGGACACAGAAGGATGTAGACAGATTGGGAGTCTGGACACAGAAGGACGTAGACAGATTGGGAGACTGGACACTGAAGGATGCAGACAGATTGGGAGACTGGACACAGAAGAATGTAGAGAGATCGGAGACTGGACACAGAAGGATGTAGACAGATTGGGAGAATGGGCACAGAAGGACGTAGACAGATTGAGAGATTGGACACAGAAAGACGTAGACAGATTGGGAGAACAGACACAGAAGGACGTAGATAGATTGGGAGACTGGGCACAGAAGGATGTAGACAGATTGGGTACCGGCAACAGAAGGATGTAGACAGATTGGGAGACTGGACACTGAAGGATGTAGACAGATTGGGAGAACGGGCACAGAGGGATGTAGACAGATTGGGACACTGGACACAAAAGGACGTAGACAGATTGGGTGACTGGACACAGAGGATATAGAGAGATTGGGAGACTGGACATAGAAGGACGTAGAGAGATTGGAGACTGGACACAGAAGGACGTAGACGGATTGAGAGACTGGCACAGAAGGATGTAGACAGATTGGGAGACTGGACACAGAAGGATGTAGACAGATTGGGAGATCGGACACAGAGAACGTAGACAGATTGGGTGAACACACACAGAAGGACGTAGACAGATTGGGAGACTGGACACAGAAGGATGCAGACAGATTGGGAGTCTGGACACAGAAGGATGTAGACAGATTGGGAGATCGGACACAGAGAACGTAGACAGATTGGTGAACACACACAGAAGGACGTAGACAGATTGGGAGACTGGACACAGAAGGATGCAGACAGATTGGGAGTCTGGACACAGAAGGACGTGGACAGATTGGGTGTTTGGACACAGAGGATGTAGACAGATTGGGAGACAGGACACAGAAGGATGTAGACAGATTGGGAGTCTGGACACAGAAGGACGTAGACAGATTGGGAGACTGGACACTGAAGGATGCAGACAGATTGGGAGACTGGACACAGAAGGATGTACACAGATTGGGAGACTGGACACAGAAGAATGTAGAGAGATCGGGAGACTGGACACAGAAGGATGCAGACAGATTGGGAGACTGGACGCAGAAGGACGTAGACAGATTGGGAGACTTGACACAGAAGGGCGTAGACAGATTGTGAGATCGGACACAGAGAACGTAGACAGATTGGGTGAACAGACACAGAAGGACGTAGACAGATTGGGAGACTGGACACAGAAGGATGTAGACAGATTGGGAGACTAGACACAGAAGGATGTAGACAGATTGGGACACTGGGCACAGAAGGACGTAGACAGATTGGGAGACTGGACACAGAAGGGTGTAGACAGATTGGGAGACTGGACACAGAAGGACGTAAACAGATTGGGAGACTGGACACAGAAGGACGTAGACAGATTGGGAGACCTGAACAGAAGTATGTAGACAGATTGGGAGACTGGACACAGAAGGACGTAGACAAATTGGGAGACTGGACACAGAAGGGTGTAGACAGATTGGAGACTGGACACAGAAGGGAGTAGACAGAATGGGAGACTGGACACAGAAGGACGTAGACAGATTGGGAGACATGACAGAGAAGGACGTAGACAGATGGGAGACTGGACACAGAAGGACGTAGACGAATTGGGAGACTGGACACAGAAGGATGTAGACAGATTGGGAGACTGGACACTGAAGGACGTAGACAGATTGGGAGACTGGACACTGAAGAATGTAGACAGATTGGGAGACTGAACACTGAAGGATGTAGACAGATTGGGAGAACGGGCACAGAAGGATGTAGACAGATTGGGACACTGGACACAGAAGGATGTAGACACATTGTGAGACTGGACACAGAGGATATAGACAGATTGGGAGACTGGACATAGAAGGACGTAGACAGATTGGGAGTCTGGACACAGAAGGACGTAAACATATTGGGACACTGGACACAGAAGGATGTAGACAGATTGGGAGACTGGACACAGAAGGATGTAGACAGATTGGGCGTCTGGATACAGAAGGACGTAGACAGATTGGGAGACTGGACACAGAAGGTTGTAGAGAGATTAGGAGACTGGACACAGCAGGACGTAGACAGATTGGGAGACTGGACACAGAAGGACGTAGACAGATTGCGAGAACAGACACAGAAGGACGTAGACAGATTGAGAGACTGGGCACAGAAGGATGTAGACAGATTGGGAGATCGGACACAGAGGATGTAGACAGATTGGGAGACAGGACACAGAAGGATGTAGGGAGATTGGGAGTCTGGACACAGACTGACGTAGACAGATTGGGAGACTGGACACTGAAGGATGTAGACAGATTGGAGATTGGACACAGAAGGATGTACACAGATTGGGAGACTGGACACAGAAGAATGTAGAGAGATTGGGAGACTGGACGCAGAAGGATGCAGACAGATTGGGAGACTGGACGCAGAAGGACGTAGACAGATTGGGAGACTGGACACAGAAGGATGTAGACAGATTGGGGAATGGGCACAGAAGGACGTAGACAGATTGAGAGACTGACATAGAAGGACGTAGACAGATTGGAGAACAGACACAGAAGGACGTAGATAGATTAGGAGACTGGGCACAGAAGAATGTAGACAGAATTGGAGACCGGCAACAGAAGGATGTAGACAGATTGGGAGATTGGACACAGAAGAACGCAGACAGATTGGGAGAGCGGACACAGAAGGACGTAGACAGATTGGGAGACTGGAAACAGAAGAATGTTGACAGATTTGGAGACTAGACACAGAAGGATGTAGACAGATTGGGAGACTGGACACAGAAGGATGTAGACAGACTGGGAGACTGGACACAGAAGAGTGTAGACCTGATTGGGATACTGGACACTGAAGGACGTAGACAGATTGGGAGACTGGACACAGAAGGATGTAGACAGATTGGGAGAACGGGCACAGAAGGATGTAGACAGATTGGACACTGGACACAGAAGGACGTAGACAGATTGGGTGACTGGAACAGAGGATGTAGACAGATTGGGAGTCTGGACACAGAAGGACGTAGACAGATTGGGACACTAGACACAGAAGGATGTAGACAGATTGGGGAGACTGGACACAGAAGGATGTAGACAGATTGGGAGTCTGGACACAGAAGGACGTAGACAGATTGGGAGACTGGACACAGAAGGATGTAGACAGATTAGGAGACGGGACAGAGCAGGACATAGACAGATTGGGAGACTGACGCAGAAGGACACAGACAGATTGGGAGACTGCACACAGAAGGATGTAGACAGATTGGGAGAGTGGACACAGAAGGACGTAGACTGATTGCGAGAACAGACACAGAAGGACGTAGACAGATTGGGAGGACTGGGCACAAAAGGATGTAGACAGATTGGGAGACTGGGCACAGAGGGATGTAGACAGATTGGGAGACTGGACACAGAAGGATGTAGACAGATTGGGAGTCTGGACACAGAAGGACGTAGACAGATTGGGTGACTGGACACAGAGGATGTAGACAGAATGGGAGACAGGACACAGAAGGATGTAGACAGATGGGAGTCTGGACACAGAAGGACGTAGACAGATTGGGAGACTGGACACTGAAGGATGCAGACAGATTGGGAGACTGGACACAGAAGAATGTAGAGAGATCGGGAGACTGGACACAGAAGGATGTAGACAGATTGGGAGAATGGGCACAGAAGGACGTAGACAGATTGAGAGATTGGACACAGAAAGACGTAGACAGATTGGGAGAACAGACACAGAAGGACGTAGATAGATTGGGAGACTGGGCACAGAAGGATGTAGACAGATTGGGTACCGGCAACAGAAGGATGTAGACAGATTGGGAGACTGGGACACTGAAGGATGTAGACAGATTGGGTGACTGGACACAGAGGATATAGAGAGATTGGGAGACTGGACATAGAAGGACGTAGAGTGATATGGGAGACTGGACACAGAAGGACGTAGACGGATTGAGAGTCTGGGCACAGAAGGATGTAGACAGATTGAGAGACTGGACACAGAAGGATGTAGACAGATTGGGAGATCGGACACAGAGAACGTAGACAGATTGGGTGAACACACACAGAAGGAGGTAGACAGATTGGGAGACTGGACACAGAAGGATGCAGACAGATTGGGAGTCTGGACACAGAAGGACGTAGACAGATTGGGTGACTGGACACAGAGGATGTAGACAGATTGGGAGACAGGACACAGAAGGATGTAGACAGATTGGGAGTCTGGACACAGAAGGACGTAGACAGATTGGGAGACTGGACACTGAAGGATGCAGACAGATTGGGAGACTGGACACAGAAGGATGTACACAGTTTGGGAGACTGGACACAGAAGAATGTAGAGAGATCGAGAGACTGGACACAGAAGGATGCAGACAGATTGGGAGACTGGACGCAGAAGGACGTAGACAGATTGGGAGACTGGACACAGAAGGACGTAGACAGATTGGGAGAATGGGCACAGAAGGACGTAGACAGATTGAGAGACTTGACACAGAAGGACGTAGACAGATTGGGAGAACAGACACAGAAGGACGTAGATAGTTTGGGAGACTGGGCACAGAAGGGATGTAGACAGATTGGAGACCGGCAACAGAAGGATGTAGACAGATTGGGAGATCGGACACAGAACAACGCAGAAAGAGAAGGACGTAGACAGATTGGGAGTCTGGACACAGAAGGATGCAGACAGATTGGGAGATCGGAAACAGAGAACGTAGACAGATTGGGTGAACAGACACAGAAGGACGTAGACAGATTGGGAGACTGGACACAGAAGGATGTAGACAGATTGGGAGACTAGACACAGAAGGATGTAGACAGATTGGGACACTGGGCACAGAAGGACGTAGACAGATTGGGAGATAGGACACAGAAGGGTGTAGACAGATTGGGAAACTGGACACAGAAGGACGTAGACAGATTGGGAGACTGGACACAGGAGGACGTAGACAGATTGGGAGACTGGACACAGAAGGGAGTAGACAGATTGGGAGACTGGACACAGAAGGATGTAGACAGATTGGGAGACTGTACATAGAAGGATGTAGACAGATTGGAGACTGGACACAGAAGGACGTAGACAGATTTTGAGACTGGACACAGAAGGACGTAGACAGATTAGGAGACTGGACACAGAAGGTGGTAGATAGATTGGGAGACTGGACACAGAAGGACGTAGACAAATTGGGAGACTGGACACAGAAGGGTGTTGACAGATTGGGAGACTGGACACAGAAGGGAGTAGACAGGTTGGGAGACTGGACACAGAAGGACGGAGACAGATTGGGAGACTGGACACAGAAGGACGTAGACAAATTGGGAGACTGGACACAGAATTATGTAGACAGATTGGGAGACTGGACAAAGAACGACGTAGGCAAATTGGGAGACTGGACACAGAAGGATGTAGACAGATTGGGAGACTGGACACAGAAGGACGTAGACAGATTGGGAGACGGGCACAATAGGATGTAGACAGATTGTGAGAACGGGCACAGAAGGATGTAGACAGATTGGGTGACTGGACACAGAGGATGTAGACAGATTGGGTGACTGGACACAGAGGATGTAGACAGATTGGGAGACTGGACACAGAAGGATGTAAACAGATTGGGAGACTGCACACTGAAGGACGTAGACAGATTGGGAGACTGGACACTGAATGATGTAGACAGATTGGGAGACTGAACACTGAAGGATGTAGACAGATTGGGAGAACGGGCACAGAAGGATGTAGACAGATTGGGACACTGGACACAGAAGGATGTAGACACATTGGGTGACTGGACACAGAGGATATAGACAGATTGGGAGACTGGACATAGAAGGACGTAGACAGATTGGGAGTCTGGACACAGAAGGACGTAAACATATTGGGACACTGGACACAGAAGGATGTAGACAGATTGGGAGACTGGACACAGAAGGATGTAGACAGATTGGGCGTCTGGACACAGAAGGACGAAGACAGATTGGGAGACCGGACACAGAAGGATGTAGAGAGATTAGGAGACTGGACACAGCAGGACGTAGACAGATTGGGAGACTGGACACAGAAAGACGTAGACAGATTGCGAGAACAGACACAGAAGGACGTAGACAGATTGAGAGACTGGGCACAGAAGGATGTAGACAGATTGGGAGATCGGACACAGAGGATGTAGACAGATTGGGAGACAGGACACAGAAGGACGTAGGGAGATTGGGAGTCTGGACACAGAAGGACGTAGACAGATTGGGAGACTGGACACTGAAGGATGTAGACAGATTGGGAGATTGGACACAGAAGGATGTACACAGATTGGAGACTGGACACAGAAGAATGTAGAGAGATTGGGAGACTGGACACAGAAGGATGCAGACAGATTGGGAGACTGGGCGCAGAAGGACGTAGACAGATTGGGAGACTGGACACAGAAGGATGTAGACGGATTGGGAGAATGGGCACAGAAGGACGTAGACAGATTGAGAGACTGGACATAGAAGGACGTAGACAGATTGGGAGAACAGACACAGAAGGACGTAGATAGATTAGGAGACTGGGCACAGAAGAATGCAGACAGATTTGGAGACCGGCAACAGAAGGATGTAGACAGATTGGGAGATCGGACACAGAAGAACGCAGACAGATTGGGAGAGCGGACACAGAAGGACGTAGACAGATTGGGAGACTGGAAACAGAAGGATGTTGACAGATTTGGAGACTAGACACAGAAGGATGTAGGACAGTTTGGGAGACTGGACACAGAAGGATGTAGACAGACTGGGAGACTGGACACAGAAGAGTGTAGACTGATTGGGATACTGGACACTGAAGGACGTAGATAGATTGGGAGAATGGACACAGAAGGATGTAGACAGATTGGGAGAATGGGCACAGAAGGATGTAGACAGATTGGACACTGGACACAGAAGGACGTAGACAGATTGGGTGACTGGACACAGAGGATGTAGACAGATTGGGAGTCTGGACACAGAAGGACGTAGACAGATTGGGACACTAGACACAGAAGGATGTAGACAGATTGGGAGACTGGACACAGAAGGAAGTAGACAGATTGGGAGTCTGGACACAGAAGGACGTAGACAGATTGGGAGACTGACACAGAAGGATGTAGACAGATTAGGAGACGGGACAGAGCAGGACGTAGACAGATTGGGAGACTGGACGCAGAAGGACATAGACAGATTGGGAGACCTGCACACAGAAGGATGTAGACAGATTGGGAGAGTGGACACAGAAGGACGTAGACTGATTGCGAGAACAGACACAGAAGGACGTAGACAGATTGGGAGACTGGGCACAGAGGGATGTAGACAGATTGGGAGACTGGACACAGAAGGATGTAGACAGATTGGGAGTCTGGACACAGAAGGACGTAGACAGATTGGGTGACTGGACACAGAGGATGTAGACAGAATGGGAGACAGGACACAGAAGGATGTAGACAGTTTGGGAGTCTGGACACAGAAGGACGTAGACAGATTGGGAGACTGGACACTGAAGGATGCAGACAGATTGGGAGACTGGACACAGAAGAATGTAGAGAGATCGGGCGACTGGACACAGAAGGATGTAGACAGATTGGGAGAATGGGCACAGAAGGACGTAGACAGATTGAGAGATTGGACACAGAAGGACGTAGACAGATTGGGAGAACAGACACAGAAGGACGTAGATAGATTGGGAGACTGGGCACAGAAGGATGTAGACAGATTGGGTACCGGCAATAGAAGGATGTAGACAGATTGGGAGACTGGACACTGAAGGATGTAGACAGATTGGAGAACGGGCACAGAGGGATGTAGACAGATTGGGAGACTGGACATAGAAGGACGTAGAGAGATTGGGAGACTGGACACAGAAGGACGTAGACATATTGAGAGACTGGGCACAGAAGGATGTAGACAGATTGGGAGACTGGACACAGAAGGATGTAGACAGATTGGGAGATCGGACACAGAGAACGTAGACAGATTGGGTGAACACACACAGAAGGACGTAGACAGATTGGGAGACTGGACACTGAAGGATGCAGACAGATTGGAGACTGGACACAGAAGGATGTACACAGATTGGGAGACTGGACACAGAAGAATGTAGAGAGATCGGGAGACTGGACACAGAAGGATGCAGACAGATTGGGAGACTGGACGCAGAAGGACGTAGACAGATTGGGAGACTGGACACAGAAGGACGTAGACAGATTGTGAGATCGGACACAGAGAACGTAGACAGATTGGGTGAACAGACACAGAAGGACGTAGACAGATTGGGAGACTGGGACACAGAAGGATGTAGACAGATTGGGAGACTAGACACAGAAGGATGTAGACAGATTGGGACACTGGGCACAGAAGACGTAGACAGATTGGGAGAATGGGCACAGAAGGACGTAGACAGATTGAGAGACTGGACACAGAAGGACGTAGACAGATTGGGAGAACAGACACAGAAGGACGTAGATAGTTTGGGAGACTGGGCACAGAAGGATGTAGACAGATTGGGAGACCGGCAACAGAATGATGTAGACAGATTGGGAGATCGGACACAGAGCAACGCAGAAAGAGAAGGACGTAGACAGATTGGGAGTCTGGACACAGAGGATGCAGACAGATTGTGAGATCGGAAACAGAGAACGTAGACAGATTGGGTGAACAGACACAGAAGGACGTAGACAGATTGGGAGACTGGACACAGAAGGACGTAGACAAATTGGGAGACTGGACACAGAAGGGTGTAGACAGATTGGGAGACTGGACACAGAAGGGAGTAGACAGATTGGGAGACTGGACACAGAAGGACGTAGACAGATTGGGAGACTGGACACAGAAGGACGTAGCAGATTGGGAGACTGGACACAGAAGGACGTAGACAAATTGGGAGACTGGACACAGAAGGATGTAGACAGATTGGGAGACTGGACAAAGAAGGACGTAGGCAAATTGGGAGGACTGGACACAGAAGGATGTAGACAGATTGGAGACTGGACACAGAAGGACGGAGACAGATTGGGAGACTGGGCACATGAGGATGTAGACAGATTGTGAGAACGGGCACAGAAGGATGTAGACAGATTGGGAGACTGGACACAGAAGGACGTAGACAGTTTGGGTGACTGGACACAGAGGATGTAGACAGATTGGGAGACTGGACACAGAAGGATGTAGACAGATTGGGAGACTGGACACAGAAGGACGTAGACAGATTGGGAGACTGGACACTGAAGGATGTAGACAGATTGGGAGACTGAACACTGAAGGATGTAGACAGATTGGGAGAACGGGCACAGAAGGATGTAGACAGATTGGAGACTGGACACAGAAGGATGTAGACAGATTAGGAGGACTGGACACAGCAGGACGTAGACAGATTGGAGACTGGACGCAGAAGGACATAGACAGATTGGGAGACTGGACACAGAAGGATGTAGACAGATTGGGGAGACTAGACACAGAAGGACGTAGACAGATTGCGAGAACAGACACAGAAGGACGTAGACAGATTGAGAGACTGGGCATAGAAGGATATAGACAGATTGGGAGATCGGACACAGAGAACAATGACAGATTGGGTGAAACTGACACAGAAGTACGTAGACAGATTGGGAGACTGGACACAGAAGGATGCAGACAGATTGGGAGTCTGGACACAGAAGGACGGTAGACAGATTGAGAGACTGGGCACAGAAGGATGTAGACAGATTGGGAGACTGGACACAGAAGGATGTAGACAGATTGGGAGATCGGACACAGAGAACGTAGACAGATTGGGGGAACAGACACAGAAGGACGTAGACAGATTGGGAGACTGGGACACAGAAGGATGCAGGCAGATTGGGAGTCTGGACACAGAAGGACGTAGACAGATTGGGTGACTGGACACAGAGGATGTAGACAGATTGGGCGACAGGACACAGAAGGATGTAGACAGATTGGGTACCGGCAACAGAAAGATGTAGACAGATTGGGATATCGGACACAGAACAACGCAGACAGATTGGGAGAGCAGATAGAGAAGGATGTAGACCGATTGGGAGACTGGAAACAGAAGGATGTAGACAGATTCGGAGACTAGACACAGAAGGATGTAGACAGATTGGGAGACTGGACACAGAAGAGTGTAGACAGATTGGGATACTGGACAACTGAAGGACGTAGACAGATTGGGAGACTGGACACAGAAGGATGTAGACAGATTGGGAGGACTGGACACAGAAGGAAGTAGACAGATTGGGAGACTGGACACAGAAGGACGTAGACAGATTGGGAGACTGGACACAGAAGGACGTAGACCAG
Organism: Mobula birostris; assembly: GCF_030028105.1. Classification (NCBI taxonomy): domain Eukaryota; kingdom Metazoa; phylum Chordata; class Chondrichthyes; order Myliobatiformes; family Myliobatidae; genus Mobula; species Mobula birostris. The sequence continues at coordinate 18,086 of NW_027277231.1, read as the reverse complement.
ATTGAGAGACCTGAAACAGAAGTATGTAGACAGATTGTGGAGACTGGACACTGAAGGACGTAGACAAATTGGGAGACTGGACACAGAAGGGTGTAGACAGATTGGGAGACTGGACACAGAAGGGAGTAGACAGAATGGGAGACTGGACACAGAAGGACGTAGACAGATTGGGAGACTGACACAGAAGGACGTAGACAGATTGGGAGACTGGACACAGAAGGACGTAGACAAATTGGGAGACTGGACACAGAAGGATGTAGACAGATTGGGAGGACTGGACACTGAAGGACGTAGACAGATTGGGAGACTGGACACTGAAGGATGTAGACAGATTTGGAGACTGAACACTGAAGGATGTAGACAGATTGGGAGAACGGGCACAGAAGGATGTAGACAGATTGGGACACTGGACACAGAAGGATGTAGAAACATTGGGTGACTGGACACAGAGGATATAGACAGATTGGGAGACTGGACAAAGAAGGACGTAGACAGATTGGGAGTCTGGACACAGAAGGACGTAAACATATTGGGACACTGGACACAGAAGGATGTAGACAGATTGGGAGACTGGACACAGAAGGATGTAGACAGATTGGGCGTCTGGATACAGAAGGACGTAGACAGATTGGGAGACTGGACACAGAAGGATGTAGAGAGATTAGGAGACTGGACACAGCAGGACGTAGACAGATTGGGAGACTGGACACAGAAGGACGTAGACAGATTGCGAGAACAGACACAGAAGGACGTAGACAGATTGAGAGACTGGGCACAGAAGGATGTAGACAGATTGGAGATCGGATACAGAGGATGTAGACAGATTGGGAGACAGGACACAGAAGGATGTAGGGGAGATTGGGAGTCTGGACACAGAAGGACGTAGACAGATTGGGAGACTGGACACTGAAGGATGTAGACAGATTGGGAGATTGGACACAGAAGGATGTACACAGATTGGGAGACTGGACACAGAAGAATGTAGAGAGATTGGGAGACTGGACACAGAAGGATGCAGACAGATTGGGAGACTGGACGCAGAAGGACGTAGACAGATTGGGAGACTGGACACAGAAGGATGTAGACAGATTGGGAGAATGGGCACAGAAGGACGTAGACAGATTGAGAGACTGGACATAGAAGGACGTAGACAGATTGGGAGAACAGACACAGAAGGGACGTAGATAGATTAGGAGACTGGGCACAGAAGAATGTAGACAGATTGGAGACCGGCAACAGAAGGATGTCGACAGATTGGGAGATTGGACACAGAAGAACGCAGACAGATTGGGAGAGCGGACACAGAAGGACGTAGACAGATTGGGAGACTGGAAGCAGAAGGATGTTGACAGATTTGGAGACTAGGACACAGAAGGATGTAGACAGATTGGGAGACTGGACACAGAAGGATGTAGACAGACTGGAGACTGGACACAGAAGAGTGTAGACTGATTGGGATACTGGACACTGAAGGACGTAGACAGATTGGGAGACTGGACACAGAAGGATGTAGACAGATTGGGAGAACGGGCACAGAAGGATGTAGACAGATTGGGACACTGGACACAGAAGGACGTAGACAGATTGGGTGACTGGACACAGAGGATGTAGACAGATTGGGAGTCTGGACACAGAAGGACGTAGACAGATTGGGACACTAGACACAGAAGGATGTAGACAGATTGGCAGACTGGACACAGAAGGAAGTAGACAGATTGGGAGTCTGTACACAGAAGGATGTAGACAGATTGGGAGAGTGGACACAGAAGGACGTAGACTGATTGCGAGAACAGACACAGAAGGACGTAGACAGATTGGGAGACTGGGCCACAAAAGGATGTAGACAGATTGGGAGACTGGGCACAGAGGGATGTAGACAGATTGGGAGACTGGGACACAGAGGATGTAGACAGATTGGGAGTCTGGACACAGAAGGACGTAGACAGATTGGGTGACTGGACACAGAGGATGTAGACAGAATGGGAGACAGGACACAGAAGGATGTAGACAGATTGGGAGTCTGGACACAGAAGGGACGTAGACAGATGGGAGACTGGACACTGAAGGATGCAGACAGATTGGGAGACTGGACACAGAAGAATTGTAGAGAGATCGGGAGACTGGACACAGAAGTATGTAGACAGATTGGGAGAATGGGCACAGAAGGACGTAGACAGATTGAGAGATTGGACACAGAAAGACGTAGACAGATTGGGAGAACAGACACAGAAAGGACGTAGATAGATTGGGAGACTGGGCACAGAACGATGTAGACAGATTGGGTACCGGCAACAGAAGGATGTAGACAGATTGGAGACTGGACACTGAAGAATGTAGACAGATTGGGAGAACGGGCACAGAGGGATGTAGACAGATTGGACACTGGACACAAAAGGACGTAGACAGATTGGGTGACTGGACACAGAGGATATAGAGAGATTGGGAGACTGGACATAGAAGGACGTAGAGAGATTGGGAGACTGGACACAGAAGGACGTAGACAGATTGAGAGACTGGGCACAGAAGGATGTAGACAGATTGGGAGACTGGACACAGAAGGATGTAGACAGATTGGAGATCGGACACAGAGAACGTAGACAGATTGGGTGAACACACACAGAAGGATGTAGACAGATTGGGAGTCTGGACACAGAAGGACGTAGACAGATTGGGAGACTGGACACTGAAGGATGCAGGACAGATTGGAGACTGGACACAGAAGGATGTACACAGTTTGGAGACTGGACACAGAAGAATGTAGAGAGATCGGGGAGACTGGACACAGAAGGATGCAGACAGATTGGGAGACTGGACGCAGAAGGACGTAGACAGATTGGGAGACTGGACACAGAAGGACGTAGACAGATTGGGAGAATGGGCACAGAAGGACGTAGACAGGTTGAGAGACTGGACACAGAAGGACGTAGACAGATTGGGAGAACAGACACAGAAGGACGTAGATAGTTTGGGAGACTGGGCACAGAAGGATGTAGACAGATTGGGAGACCGGCAACAGAAGGATGTAGACAGATTGGGAGATCAGACACAGAACAACGCAGAAAGAGAAGGACGTAGACAGATTGGGAGTCTGGACACAGAAGGATGCAGACAGATTGTGAGATCGGACACAGAGAACGTAGACAGATTGGGTGAACAGACACAGAAGGACGTAGACAGATTGGGAGACTGGACACAGAAGGATGTAGACAGATTGGGAGACTAGACACAGAAGGATGTAGACAGATTGGGACACTGGGCACAGAAGGACGTAGACAGATTGGGAGATAGGACACAGAAGGGTGTAGACAGATTGGGAAACTGGACACAGAAGGACGTAGACAGATTGGGAGACTGGACACAGAAGGACGTAGACAGATTGGGAGACCTGAAACAGAAGTATGTAGACAGATTGGGAGACTGGACACAGAAGGACGTAGACAAATTGGGAGACTGGACACAGAAGGGTGTAGACAGATTGGGAGACTGGACACAGAAGGGAGTAGACAGATTGGGAGACTGGACACAGAAGGACGTAGACAGATTGGGAGACTGGACACAGAAGGACGTAGACAGATTGGGAGACTGGACACAGAAGGACGTAGACAAATTGGGAGACTGGACACAGAAGGATGTAGACAGATTGGGAGACTGGACAAAGAAGGACGTAGGCAAATTGGGAGACTGGACACAGAAGGATGTAGACAGATTGGGAGACTGGACACAGAATGATGGAGACAGATTGGGAGACTGGGCACATGAGGATGTAGACAGATTGTGAGAACGGGCACAGAAGGATGTAGACAGATTGGGAGACTGGACACAGAAGGACGTAGACAGATTGTGTGACTGGACACAGAGGATGTAGACAGATTGGGAGACTGGACACAGAAGGATGTAGACAGATTGGGAGACTGGACACAGAAGGACGTAGACAGATTGGGAGACTGAACACTGAAGGATGTAGACAGATTGGGAGACTGAACACTGAAGGATGTAGACAGATTGGGAGAACGGGCACAGAAGGATGTAGACAGATTGGGAGACTGGACACAGAAGGATGTAGACAGATTAGGAGACTGGACACAGCAGGACGTAGACAGATTGGGAGACTGGACGCAGAAGGACACAGACAGATTGGGAGACAGGACACAGAAGGATGTAGACAGATTGGGAGACTGGACACAGAAGGACGTAGACAGATTGCGAGAACAGACACAGAAGGACGTAGACAGATTGAGAGACAGGGCATAGAAGGATGTAGACAGTTTGGGAGATCGGACACAGAGAACAATGACAGATTGGGAGAACTGACACAGAAGTACGTAGACAGATTGGGAGACTGGACACAGAAGGATGCAGACAGATTGGGAGTCTGGACACAGAAAGACGTAGACAGATTGAGAGACTGGGCACAGAAGGATGTAGACAGATTGGGAGACTGGACACAGAAGGATGTAGACAGATTGGGAGATCGGACACAGAGAACGTAGACAGATTGGGGGAACAGACACAGAAGGACGTAGACAGATTGGGAGACTGGACACAGAAGGATGCAGACAGATTGGGAGTCTGGACACAGAAGGACGTAGACAGATTGGGTGACTGGACACAGAGGATGTAGACAGATTGGGCGACAGGACACAGAAGGATGCAGACAGATTGGGTACCGGCAACAGAAAGATGTAGACAGATTGGGATATCGGACACAGAACAACGCAGACAGATTGGGAGAGCAGATAGAGAAGGACGTAGACCGATTGGGAGACTGGAAACAGAAGGATGTAGGCAGATTCGGAGACTAGACACAGAAGGATGTAGACAGATTGGGAGACTGGACACAGAAGAGTGTAGACAGATTGGGATACTGGACACTGAAGGACGTAGACAGATTGGGAGACTGGACACAGAAGGATGTAGACAGATTGGGAGACTGGACACAGAAGGAAGTAGATAGATTGGGAGTCTGGACACAGAAGGACGTAGACAGATTGGGAGACTGGACACAGAAGGATGAAGACAGATTAGGAGACTGGACAGAGCAGGACGTAGACAGATTGGAAGAATGGACGCAGAAGGAGATAGACAGATTGGGAGACTGCACACAGAAGGATGTCGACAGATTGGGAGAGTGGACACAAAAAGACGTAGACTGATTGCGAGTACAGGCACAGAAGGATGTAGACAGATTGGGATACTGGGCACAGAGGGATGTAGACAGATTGGGAGACTGGACACAGAAGGATGTAGACAGATTGGGAGTCTGGACACAGAAGGACGTAGACAGATTGGGTGACTGGACACAGAGGATGTAGACAGATTGGGAGACAGGACACAGAAGGATTTAGAGAGATTGGGAGTCTGGACACAGAAGGACGTACACAGATTGGTAGACTGGACACCGAAGGATGCAGACAGATTGGGAGACTGGACAGAGAAGAATGTAGAGAGATCGGGAGACTGGACACAGAAGGATGTAGACAGATTGGGAGAATGGGCACAGAAGGACATAGAAAGATTTAGAGACTGGACACAGAAGGACGTAGACAGATTGGGAGAACAGACACAGAAGGACGTAGACTGAATGCGAGAACAGACACAGAAGGACGTAGACAGATTGGGAGACTGGGCACAAAAGGATGTAGACAGATTGGGAGACTGGGCACAGAGGGATGTAGACAGATTGGGAGACTGGACACAGAAGGATGTAGACAGATTGGGAGTCTGGACACAGAAGGACGTAGACAGATTGGGTGACTGGACACAGAGGATGTAGACAGAATGGGAGACAGGACACAGAAGGATGTAGACAGATTGGGAGTCTGGACACAGAAGGACGTAGACAGATTGGGAGACTGGACACTGAAGGATGCAGACAGTTTGGGAGACTGGACACAGAAGAATGTAGAGAGATCGGGAGACTGGACACAGAAGGATGTAGACAGATTGGGAGAATGGGCACAGAAGGACGTAGACAGATTGAGAGATTGGACACAGAAAGACGTAGACAGATTGGGAGAACAGACACAGAAGGACGTAGATAGATTGGGAGACTGGGCACAGAAGGATGTAGACAGATTGGGTACCGGCAACAGAAGGATGTAGACAGATTGGGAGACTGGACACTGAAGGATGTAGACAGATTGGGAGAACGGGCACAGAGGGATGTAGACAGATTGGGACACTGGACACAAAAGGACGTAGACAGATTGGGTGACTGGACACAGAGGATATAGAGAAGATTGGGAGGACTGGACATAGAAGGGACGTAGAGAGATTGGGAGACTGGACACAGAAGGACGTAGACGGATTGAGAGACTGGGCACAGAAGGATGTAGACAGATTGGGAGACTGGACACAGAAGGATGTAGACAGATTGGGAGACTGGGCACAGAGGGATGTAGACAGATTGGGGAGACTGGACACAGAAGGATGTAGACAGATTGGGAGTCTGGACACAGAAGGACGTAGACAGATTGGGAGTCTGGACACAGAAGGACGTAGACAGATTGGGAGACTGGACACTGAAGGATGCAGACAGTTTGGGAGACTGGACACAGAAGAATGTAGAGAGATCGGGAGACTGGACACAGAAGGATGTAGACAGATTGGGAGAATGGGCACAGAAGGACGTAGACAGATTGAGAGATTGGACACAGAAAGACGTAGACAGATTGGGAGAACAGACACAGAAGGACGTAGATAGATTGGGAGACTGGGCACAGAAGGATGTAGACAGATTGGGTACCGGCAACAGAAGGATGTAGACAGATTGGGAGACTGGACACTGAAGAGATGTAGACAGATTGGGAGAACGGGCACAGAGGGATGTAGACAGATTGGGACACTGGACACAAAAGGACGTAGACAGATTGGGTGACTGACACAGAGGATATAGAGAGATTGGGAGACTGGACATAGAAGGACGTAGAGAGATTGGGGAGACTGGACACAGAAGGACGTAGACGGATTGAGAGACTGGGCACAGAAGGATGTAGACAGATTGGGAGACTGGACACAGAAGGATGTAGACAGATTGGGAGATCGGACACAGAGAACGTAGACAGATTGGGTGAACACACACAGAAGGACGTAGACAGATTGGGAGACTGGACACAGAAGGATGCAGACAGATTGGGAGTCTGGACACAGAAGGATGTAGACAGATTGGGAGATCGGACACAGAGAACGTAGACAGATTGGGTGAACACACACAGAAGGACGTAGACAGATTGGGAGACTGGACACAGAAGGATGCAGACAGATTGGGGAGTCTGGACACAGAAGGACGTGGACAGATTGGGTGATTGGACACAGAGGATGTAGACAGATTGGGAGACAGGACACAGAAGGATGTAGACAGATTGGGAGTCTGGACACAGAAGGACGTACACAGATTGGGAGACTGGACACAGAAGAATGTAGAGAGATCGGGAGACTGGACACAGAAGGATGCAGACAGATTGGGAGACTGGACGCAGAAGAACGTAGACAGATTGGGAGACTTGACACAGAAGGGCGTAGACAGATTGTGAGATCGGACACAGAGAACGTAGACAGATTGGGTGAACAGACACAGAAGGACGTAGACAGATTGGGAGACTGGACACAGAAGGATGTAGACAGATTGGGAGACTAGACACAGAAGGATGTAGACAGATTGGGACACTGGGCACAGAAGGACGTAGACAGATTGGGAGACTGGACACAGAAGGGTGTAGACAGATTGGGAGACTGGACACAGAAGGACGTAAACAGATTGGGAGACTGGACACAGAAGGACGTAGACAGATTGGGAGACCGGAAACAGAAGTATGTAGACAGATTGGGAGACTGGACACAGAAGGACGTAGACAAATTGGGAGACTGGACACAGAAGGGTGTAGACAGATTGGGAGACTGGACACAGAAGGGAGTAGACAGAATGGGAGACTGGACACAGAAGGACGTAGACAGATTGGGAGACTTGACAGAGAAGGACGTAGACAGATGGGAGACTGGACACAGAAGGACGTAGACGAATTGGGAGACTGGACACAGAAGGATGTAGACAGATTGGGAGACTGGACACTGAAGGACGTAGACAGATTGGGAGACTGGACACTGAAGAATGTAGACAGATTGGGAGACTGAACACTGAAGGATGTAGACAGATTGGGAGAACGGGCACAGAAGGATGTAGACAGATTGGGACACTGGACACAGAAGGATGTAGACACATTGGGTGACTGGACACAGAGGATATAGACAGATTGGGAGACTGGACATAGAAGGACGTAGACAGATTGGGAGTCTGGACACAGAAGGACGTAAACATATTGGGACACTGGACACAGAAGGATGTAGACAGATTGGGAGACTGGACACAGAAGGATGTAGACAGATTGGGCGTCTGGATACAGAAGGACGTAGACAGATTGGGAGACTGGACACAGAAGGTTGTAGAGAGATTAGGAGACTGGACACAGCAGGACGTAGACAGATTGGGAGACTGGACACAGAAGGACGTAGACAGATTGCGAGAACAGACACAGAAGGACGTAGACAGATTGAGAGACTGGGCACAGAAGGATGTAGACAGATTGGGAGATCGGACACAGAGGATGTAGACAGATTGGGAGACAGGACACAGAAGGATGTAGGGAGATTGGGAGTCTGGACACAGAAGGACGTAGGACAGATTGGGGAGACTGGACACTGAAGGATGTAGACAGATTGGGAGATTGGACACAGAAGGATGTACACAGATTGGGAGACTGGACACAGAAGAATGTAGAGAGATTGGGAGACTGGACGCAGAAGGATGCAGACAGATTGGGAGACTGGACGCAGAAGGACGTAGACAGATTGGGAGACTGGACACAGAAGGATGTAGACAGATTGGGGGAATGGGCACAGAAGGGACGTAGACAGATTGAGAGACTGGACATAGAAGGACGTAGACAGATTGGGAGAACAGACACAGAAGGACGTAGATAGATTAGGAGACTGGGCACAGAAGAATGTAGACAGAATTGGAAACCGGCAACAGAAGGATGTAGACAGATTGGGAGATTGGACACAGAAGAACGCAGACAGATTGGGAGAGCGGACACAGAAGGACGTAGACAGATTGGGAGGACTGGAAACAGAAGAATGTTGACAGATTTGGAGACTAGACACAGAAGGATGTAGACAGATTGGGAGACTGGACACAGAAGGATGTAGACAGACTGGGAGACTGGACACAGAAGAGTGTAGACTGATTGGGATACTGGACACTGAAGGACGTAGACAGATTGGGAGACTGGACACAGAAGGATGTAGACAGATTGGGAGAACGGGCACAGAAGGATGTAGACAGATTGGGACACTGGACACAGAAGGACGTAGACAGATTGGGTGACTGGACACAGAGGATGGTAGACAGATTGGGAGTCTGGACACAGAAGGACGTAGACAGATTGGGACACTAGACACAGAAGGATGTAGACAGATTGGGAGACTGGACACAGAAGGAAGTAGACAGATTGGGAGTCTGGACACAGAAGGACGTAGACAGATTGGGAGACTGGACACAGAAGGATGTAGACAGATTAGGAGACGGGACAGAGCAGGACATAGACAGATTGGGAGACTGGACGCAGAAGGACACAGACAGATTGGGAGACTGCACACAGAAGGATGTAGACAGATTGGGAGAGTGGACACAGAAGGACGTAGACTGATTGCGAGAACAGACACAGAAGGACGTAGACCAGATTGGGAGACTGGCACAAAAGGATGTAGACAGATTGGGAGACTGGGCACAGAGGGATGTAGACAGATTGGGAGACTGGACACAGAAGGATGTAGACAGATTGGGAGTCTGGACACAGAAGGACGTAGACAGATTGGGTGACTGGACACAGAGGATGTAGACAGAATGGGAGACAGGACACAGAAGGATGTAGACAGATTGGGAGTCTGGGACACAGAAGGACGTAGACAGATTGGGAGACTGGACACTGAAGGATGCAGACAGATTGGGAGACTGGACACAGAAGAATGTAGAGAGATCGGGAGACTGGACACAGAAGGATGTAGACAGATTGGGAGAATGGGCACAGAAGGACGTAGACAGATTGAGAGATTGGACACAGAAAGACGTAGACAGATTGGGAGAACAGACACAGAAGGACGTAGATAGATTGGGGAGACTGGGCACAGAAGGATGTAGACAGAATTGGGTACCGGCAACAGAAGGATGTAGACAGATTGGGAGGACTGGACACTGAAGGATGTAGACAGATTGGGTGACTGGACACAGAGGATATAGAGAGATTGGGAGACTGGACATAGAAGGACGTAGAGAGATTGGGAGACTGGACACAGAAGGACGTAGATGGATTGAGAGACTGGGCACAGAAGGATGTAGACAGATTGGGAGACTGGACACAGAAGGATGTAGACAGATTGGGAGATCGGACACAGAGAACGTAGACAGATTGGGTGAACACACACAGAAGGACGTAGACAGATTGGGAGACTGGACACAGAAGGATGCAGACAGATTGGGAGTCTGGACACAGAAGGGACGTAGACAGATTGGGTGACTGGACACAGAGGATGTAGACAGATTGGGAGACAGGACACAGAAGGATGTAGACAGATTGGGAGTCTGGACACAGAAGGACGTAGACAGATTGGGAGACTGGACACTGAAGGATGCAGATAGATTGGGAGACTGGACACAGAAGGATGTACACAGTTTTGGGAGACTGGACACAGAAGAATGTAGAGAGATCGAGAGACTGGACACAGAAGGATGCAGACAGATTGGGAGACTGGACGCAGAAGGACGTAGACAGATTGGGGAGACTGGACACAGAAGGACGTAGACAGATTGGGAGAATGGGCACAGAAGGACGTAGACAGATTGAGAGACTTGACACAGAAGGACGTAGACAGATTGGGAGAACAGACACAGAAGGACGTAGATAGTTTGGGAGACTGGGCACAGAAGGATGTAGACAGATTGGGAGACCGGCAACAGAAGGATGTAGACAGATTGGGAGATCGGACACAGAACAACGCAGAAAGAGAAGGACGTAGACAGATTGGGAGTCTGGACACAGAAGGATGCAGACAGATTGTGAGATCGGAAACAGAGAACGTAGACAGATTGGGTGAACAGACACAGAAGGACGTAGACAGATTGGGAGACTGGACACAGAAGGATGTAGACAGATTGGGAGACTAGACACAGAAGGATGTAGACAGATTGGGACACTGGGCACAGAAGGACGTAGACAGATTGGGAGATAGGACACAGAAGGGTGTAGACAGATTGGGAAACTGGACACAGAAGGACGTAGACAGATTGGGAGACTGGACACAGGAGGACGTAGACAGATTGGGAGACTGGACACAGAAGGGAGTAGACAGATTGGGAGACTGGACACAGAAGGATGTAGACAGATTGGGAGACTGTACATAGAAGGATGTAGACAGATTGGGAGACTGGACACATTTTGAGACTGGACACAGAAGGACGTAGACAGATTAGGAGACTGGACACAGAAGGTGGTAGATAGATTGGGAGACTGGACACAGAAGGACGTAGACAAATTGGGAGACTGGACACAGAAGGGTGTTGACAGATTGGGAGACTGGACACAGAAGGGAGTAGACAGGTTGGGAGACTGGACACAGAAGGACGGAGACAGATTGGGAGACTGGACACAGAAGGACGTAGACAAATTGGGAGACTGGACACAGAATTATGTAGACAGATTGGGAGACTGGACAAAGAACGACGTAGGCAAATTGGGAGACTGGACACAGAAGGATGTAGACAGATTGGGAGACTGGACACAGAAGGACGTAGACAGATTGGAGAGACTGGGCACAATAGGATGTAGACAGATTGTGAGAACGGGCACAGAAGGATGTAGACAGATTGGGAGACTGGACACAGAAGGACGTAGACAGATTGGGTGACTGGACACAGAGGATGTAGACAGATTGGGAGACTGGACACAGAAGGATGTAGACAGATTGGGAGACTGCACACTGAAGGACGTAGACAGATTGGGAGACTGGACACTGAATGATGTAGACAGATTGGGAGACTGAACACTGAAGGATGTAGACAGATTGGGAGAACGGGCACAGAAGGATGTAGACAGATTGGGACACTGGACACAGAAGGATGTAGACACATTGGGTGACTGGACACAGAGGATATAGACAGATTGGGAGACTGGACATAGAAGGACGTAGACAGATTGGGAGTCTGGACACAGAAGGACGTAAACATATTGGGACACTGGACACAGAAGGATGTAGACAGATTGGGAGACTGGACACAGAAGGATGTAGACAGATTGGGCGTCTGGACACAGAAGGACGAAGACAGATTGGGAGACCGGACACAGAAGGATGTAGAGAGATTAGGAGACTGGACACAGCAGGACGTAGACAGATTGGGAGACTGGACACAGAAAGACGTAGACAGATTGCGAGAACAGACACAGAAGGACGTAGACAGATTGAGAGACTGGGCACAGAAGGATGTAGGACAGATTGGGAGATCGGACACAGAGGATGTAGACAGATTGGGAGACAGGACACAGAAGGACGTAGGGAGATTGGGAGTCTGGACACAGAAGGACGTAGACAGATTGGGAGATTGGACACAGAAGGATGTACACAGATTGGGAGACTGGACACAGAAGAATGTAGAGAGATTGGAGACTGGACACAGAAGGATGCAGACAGATTGGAGACTGGGCGCAGAAGGACGTAGACAGATTGGGAGACTGGACACAGAAGGATGTAGACAGATTGGGAGAATGGGCACAGAAGGACGTAGACAGATTGAGAGACTGGACATAGAAGGACGTAGACAGATTGGGAGAACAGACACAGAAGGACGTAGATAGATTAGGAGACTGGGCACAGAAGAATGCAGACAGATTTGGAGACCGGCAACAGAAGGATGTAGACAGATTGGGAGATCGGACACAGAAGAACGCAGACAGATTGGGAGAGCGGACACAGAAGGACGTAGACAGATTGGGAGACTGGAAACAGAAGGATGTTGACAGATTTGGAGACTAGACACAGAAGGATGTAGACAGTTTGGGAGACTGGACACAGAAGGATGTAGACAGACTGGGAGACTGGACACAGAAGAGTGTAGACTGATTGGGATACTGGACACTGAAGGACGTAGATAGATTGGGAGACTGGACACAGAAGGATGTAGACTGATTGCGAGAACAGACACAGAAGGACGTAGACAGATTGGGAGACTGGGCACAGAGGGATGTAGACAGATTGGGAGACTGGACACAGAAGGATGTAGACAGATTGGGAGTCTGGACACAGAAGGACGTAGACAGATTGGTGACTGGACACAGAGGATGTAGACAGAATGGGAGACAGGACACAGAAGGATGTAGACAGTTTGGGAGTCTGGACACAGAAGGACGTAGACAGATTGGGAGACTGGGACACTGAAGGATGCAGACAGATTGGGAGACTGGACACAGAAGAATGTAGAGAGATCGGGCGACTGGACACAGAAGGATGTAGACAGATTGGGAGAATGGGCACAGAAGGACGTAGACAGATTGAGAGATTGGACACAGAAGGACGTAGACAGATTGGGAGAACAGACACAGAAGGACGTAGATAGATTGGGAGACTGGGCACAGAAGGATGTAGACAGATTGGGTACCGGCAATAGAAGGATGTAGACAGATTGGGAGACTGGACACTGAAGGATGTAGACAGATTGGGAGAACGGGCACAGAGGGATGTAGACAGATTGGGAGACTGGACATAGAAGGACGTAGAGAGATTGGGAGACTGGACACAGAAGGACGTAGACATATTGAGAGACTGGGCACAGAAGGATGTAGACAGATTGGGAGACTGGACACAGAAGGATGTAGACAGATTGGGAGATCGGACACAGAGAACGTAGACAGATTGGGTGAACACACACAGAAGGACGTAGACAGATTGGGAGACTGGACACTGAAGGATGCAGACAGATTGGGAGACTGGACACAGAAGGATGTACACAGATTGGGAGACTGGACACAGAAGAATGTAGAGAGATCGGAGACTGGACACAGAAGGATGCAGACAGATTGGGAGACTGGACGCAGAAGGACGTAGACAGATTGGGAGACTGGACACAGAAGGACGTAGACAGATTGTGAGATCGGACACAGAGAACGTAGACAGATTGGGTGAACAGACACAGAAGGACGTAGACAGATTGGGAGACTGGACACAGAAGGATGTAGACAGATTGGGAGACTAGACACAGAAGGATGTAGACAGATTGGGACACTGGGCACAGAAGGACGTAGACAGATTGGGAGAATGGGCACAGAAGGACGTAGACAGATTGAGAGACTGGACACAGAAGGACGTAGACAGATTGGGAGAACAGACACAGAAGGACGTAGATAGTTTGGGAGACTGGGCACAGAAGGATGTAGACAGATTGGGAGACCGGCAACAGAATGATGTAGACAGATTGGGAGATCGGACACAGAGCAACGCAGAAAGAGAAGGACGTAGACAGATTGGGAGTCTGGACACAGAAGGATGCAGACAGATTGTGAGATCGGAAACAGAGAACGTAGACAGATTGGGTGAACAGACACAGAAGGACGTAGACAGATTGGGAGACTGGACACAGAAGGACGTAGACAAATTGGGAGACTGGACACAGAAGGGTGTAGACAGATTGGGAGACTGGACACAGAAGGGAGTAGACAGATTGGGAGACTGGACACAGAAGGACGTAGACAGATTGGGAGACTGGACACAGAAGGACGTAGCAGATTGGGAGACTGGACACAGAAGGACGTAGACAAATTGGGAGACTGGACACAGAAGGATGTAGACAGATTGGGAGACTGGACAAAGAAGGACGTAGGCAAATTGGGAGACTGGACACAGAAGGATGTAGACAGATTGGGAGACTGGACACAGAAGGACGGAGACAGATTGGGAGACTGGGCACATGAGGATGTAGACAGATTGTGAGAACGGGCACAGAAGGATGTAGACAGATTGGGAGACTGGACACAGAAGGACGTAGACAGTTTGGGTGACTGGACACAGAGGATGTAGACAGATTGGGAGACTGGACACAGAAGGATGTAGACAGATTGGGAGACTGGACACAGAAGGACGTAGACAGATTGGGAGACTGGACACTGAAGGATGTAGACAGATTGGGAGACTGAACACTGAAGGATGTAGACAGATTGGGAGAACGGGCACAGAAGGATGTAGACAGATTGGGAGACTGGACACAGAAGGATGTAGACAGATTAGGAGACTGGACACAGCAGGACGTAGACAGATTGGGAGACTGGACGCAGAAGGACATAGACAGATTGGGAGACTGGACACAGAAGGATGTAGACAGATTGGGAGACTAGACACAGAAGGACGTAGACAGATTGCGAGAACAGACACAGAAGACGTAGACAGATTGAGAGACTGGGCATAGAAGGATGTAGACAGATTGGGAGATCGGACACAGAGAACAATGACAGATTGGGTGAACTGACACAGAAGTACGTAGACAGATTGGGAGACTGGACACAGAAGGATGCAGACAGATTGGGAGTCTGGACACAGAAGGACGTAGACAGATTGAGAGACTGGGCACAGAAGGATGTAGACAGATTGGGAGACTGGACACAGAAGGATGTAGACAGATTGGAGATCGGACACAGAGAACGTAGACAGATTGGGGGAACAGACACAGAAGGACGTAGACAGATTGGGAGACTGGACACAGAGGATGCAGGCAGATTGGGAGTCTGGACACAGAAGGACGTAGACAGATTGGGTGACTGGACACAGAGGATGTAGACAGATTGGGCGACAGGACACAGAAGGATGTAGACAGATTGGGTACCGGCAACAGAAAGATGTAGACAGATTGGGATATCGGACACAGAACAACGCAGACAGATTGGGAGAGCAGATAGAGAAGGATGTAGACCGATTGGGAGACTGGAAACAGAAGGATGTAGACAGATTCGGAGACTAGACACAGAAGGATGTAGACAGATTGGGAGACTGGACACAGAAGAGTGTAGACAGATTGGGATACTGGACACTGAAGGACGTAGACAGATTGGGAGACTGGACACAGAAGGATGTAGACAGATTGGGAGACTGGACACAGAAGGAAGTAGACAGATTGGGAGACTGGACACAGAAGGACGTAGACAGATTGGGAGACTGGACACAGAAGGACGTAGACAGATTGAGAGACCTGAAACAGAAGTATGTAGACAGATTGGGAGACTGGACACTGAAGGACGTAGACAAATTGGGAGACTGGACACAGAAGGGTGTAGACAGATTGGGAGACTGGACACAGAAGGGAGTAGACAGAATGGGAGACTGGACACAGAAGGACGTAGACAGATTGGGAGACTTGACACAGAAGGACGTAGACAGATTGGGAGACTGGACACAGAAGGACGTAGACAGATTGGGAGACTGGACACTGAAGGACGTAGACAGATTGGGAGACTGGACACTGAAGGATGTAGACAGATTGGGAGACTGAACACTGAAGGATGTAGACAGATTGGGAGAACGGGCACAGAAGGATGTAGACAGATTGGGACACTGGACACAGAAGGATGTAGAAAACATTGGGTGACTGGACACAGAGGATATAGACAGATTGGGAGACTGGACATAGAAGGACGTAGACAGATTGGAGTCTGGACACAGAAGGACGTAAACATATTGGGACACTGGACACAGAAGGATGTAGACAGATTGGGAGACTGGACACAGAAGGATGTAGACAGATTGGGCGTCTGGATACAGAAGGACGTAGACAGATTGGGAGACTGGACACAGAAGGATGTAGAGAGATTAGGAGACTGGACACAGCAGGACGTAGACAGATTGGGAGACTGGACACAGAAGGACGTAGACAGATTGCGAGAACAGACACAGAAGGACGTAGACAGATTGAGAGACTGGGCACAGAAGGATGTAGACAGATTGGGAGATCGGATACAGAGGATGTAGACAGATTGGGAGACAGGACACAGAAGGATGTAGGGAGATTGGGAGTCTGGACACAGAAGGACGTAGACAGATTGGGAGACTGGACACTGAAGGATGTAGACAGATTGGGAGATTGGACACAGAAGGATGTACACAGATTGGGAGACTGGACACAGAAGAATGTAGAGAGATTGGGAGACTGGACACAGAAGGATGCAGACAGATTGGGAGACTGGACGCAGAAGGACGTAGACAGATTGGGAGACTGGACACAGAAGGATGTAGACAGATTGGGAGAATGGGCACAGAAGGACGTAGACAGATTGAGAGACTGGACATAGAAGGACGTAGACAGATTGGGAGAACAGACACAGAAGGACGTAGATAGATTAGGAGACTGGGCACAGAAGAATGTAGACAGATTTGGAGACCGGCAACAGAAGGATGTCGACAGATTGGGAGATTGGACACAGAAGAACGCAGACAGATTGGGAGAGCGGACACAGAAGGACGTAGACAGATTGGGAGACTGGAAGCAGAAGGATGTTGACAGATTTGGAGACTAGACACAGAAGGATGTAGACAGATTGGGAGACTGGACACAGAAGGATGTAGACAGACTGGGAGACTGGACACAGAAGAGTGTAGACTGATTGGGATACTGGACACTGAAGGACGTAGACAGATTGGGAGACTGGACACAGAAGGATGTAGACAGATTGGGAGAACGGGCACAGAAGGATGTAGACAGATTGGGACACTGGACACAGAAGGACGTAGACAGATTGGGTGACTGGACACAGAGGATGTAGACAGATTGGGAGTCTGGAAACTGAAGGACGTAGACAGATTGGGACACTAGACACAGAAGGATGTAGACAGATTGGCAGACTGGACACAGAAGGAAGTAGACAGATTGGGAGTCTGTACACAGAAGGATGTAGACAGATTGGGAGAGTGGACACAGAAGGACGTAGACTGATTGCGAGAACAGACACAGAAGGACGTAGACAGATTGGGAGACTGGGCACAAAAGGATGTAGACAGATTGG
>NW_027277230.1:0-30457 GCF_030028105.1 Mobula birostris | reverse complement strand
TGTTTCGGTGGAGAGTGGGCGATGTTCGGTGGAGAGTGGGTGACGTTCGGTGGAGAGTGGGTGATGTTTGGTGGAGAGTGGTTGATGTTCGGTGGAGAGTGGGCGATATTTGGTGGAGAGTGGGCGATGTTTGGTGGAGAGTGGTCGATGTTCGGTGGAGAGTGGTCGATGTTCTGGGGAGAGTGGATGATGTTCGGTGGAGAGTGGTCCATGTTCGGTGGAGAGTGGGCGATGTTCGGTGGAGAGTGGGCGAGCTCTCGGTGGAGAGTGGGTGATGTTCTGTGGAGAGTGGGTGACGTTTGGTGGAGAGTGGGCGATGTTCGGTGGAGAGTGGTCAATGTTTGGTGGAGAGTGGATGATGTTCGGTGGAGAGTGGGCGATGTTCGGTTGAGAGTGGGTGACGTTCGGTGGAGAGTGGGTGATGTTTGGTGGAGAGTGGGTGATGTTCAGTGGAAAGGTTCGGTGGGGAGTGGGTGATGTTCGGTGGAGAGTAGGTGATGTTCGGTGGACAGTGGGTGATGTTCGTGGAGAATGATCGATGTTCGGTGGAGAGTGGGTGATGTTCGGTGGAGAGTAGGTGATGTTCGGTGGAGAGTGGTCGATGTTCGGTGGAGAGTGTGCTCAATGATCGGTGGAGAGTGTTCGATGTTCGGTGGAGAGTGGGTGATGTTGAGTGGGAGAGTGGTCAATGTCCGGTGGACAGTGGATGATTTTCGGTGGAGAGTGGGCGATGTTCGGTGGAGAGTGGGTGACGTTCGGTGGAGGAGTGGGTGATGTTTGGTGAGAGTGGGTGATGTTCGGTGGAGAGTGGGTGATATTTGGTGGAGAGTGGGCGATGTTTGGTGGAGAGTGGTCGATGTTCGGTGGAGAGTGGATGATGTTCTGTGGAGAGTGTTCGATGTTCGGTGGAGAGTGTGCGATGTTCGGTGGAGAGTGGGCGATCTTCCGTGGAGAGTGGGTGATGTTCGGTGGAGAGTGGTCGATGTTCGGTGGAGAGTGGGTGGTGTTCACTGGAGAGTGGTCAATGTCGGTGGAGAGTGGGTGATGTTCGGTGGAGAGTGGTCGATGTTGAGTGGAGAGTAGGTGACGTTCAGCGGAGAGTTGGCGATATTCGCTGGAGAGTGGGCGATGTTCCGGGGGAGAGTGGGAGATGTTTGGTGGAGAGTGGGTGATGTTCGGTTGGAGAGTGGGTGATGTTTGGTGGAGAGTGATCGATGTTCGGTGGAGAGTGGTCAATGTTCGGTGGAGCGTGGGTGATGTTCGGTGGAGCATGGGTGATTTTCGGTGGGAGAGTGCTCAATGTTCGGTGGAGAGTGTTCGATGTTCGGTGGAGAGTGGGTGATGTTGAGTGGAGAGTGGGTGACGTTCGGTGGAGAGTCGGGTGATGTTGAGTGGAGAGTGGTCAATGTTTGGTGGACAGTGGATGATGTTCGGTGGAGAGTGGGCGATGTTCGGTGGAGAGTGGGTGACATTCGGTGGGAGAGTGGGGTGATGTTCGGTGGAGAGTGGGCGATGTTCGGTGGAGAGTGTTCGATGTTCGGTGGAGAGTGGTCGATGTTGAGTGGAGAGTGGTCAATGTTTGGTGGACAGTGGATGATTTTCGGTGGAGAGTGGGTGATGTTCGGTGGAGAGTGGCCGATGTTCGGTGGAGAGTGGTCAATGTTTGGTGGAGAGTGCATGATGTTCGGTGGAGAGTGGGCGATGTTCGGTGGAGAGTGGGTGACGTTCGGTGGAGAGTGGGTGATGTTTGGTGGAGAGTGGTTGATGTTCGGTGGAGAGTGGGCGATATTTGGTGGAGAGTGGGCGATGTTTGGTGGAGAGTTGGTCGATGTTCGGTGGAGAGTGGTCGATGTTCTGGGGGAGAGTGGATGATGTTCGGTGGAGAGTGGTCCATGTTCGGTGGAGAGTGGGCGATGTTCGGTGGAGAGTGGGCGAGCCTTCGGTGGAGAGTGGGTGATGTTCTGTGGAGAGTGGTTGATGTTCGGTGGAGAGTGGGCGATGTTCGGTGTGAGAGTGGGTGACGTTCGGTGGAGAGTGGGTGATGTTTGGTGGAGAGTGGGTGATGTTCGGTGGAGAGTAGGTGATGTTCGGTGGACAGTGGGTGATGTTCGTGGAGAATGATCGATGTTCGGTGGAGAGTGGGTGATGTTCGGTGGAGGAGTAGGTGATGTTCGGTGGAGAGTGGTCGATGTTCGGTGGAGAGTGCTCAATGATCGGTGGAGAGTGTTCGATGTTCGGTGGAGAGTGGGTGATGTTGAGTGGAGAGTGGTCAATGTCCGGTGGACAGTGGATGATTTTCGGTGGAGAGTGGGCGATGTTCGGTGGAGAGTGGGTGACGTTCGGTGGGAGAGTGGGTGATGTTTGGTGGAGAGTGGGTGATGTTCGGTGGAGAGTGGGTGATATTTGGTGGAGAGTGGGCGATGTTTGGTGGAGAGTGGTCGATGTTCGGTGGAGAGTGGATGATGTTCTGTGGAGAGTGTTCGATGTTCGGTGGAGAGTGTGCGATGTTCGGTGGAGAGTGGGCGATCTTCCGTGGAGAGTGGGTGATGTTCGGTGGAGAGTGGTCGATGTTCGGTGGAGAGTGGGTGGTGTTCACTGGAGAGTAGGTCAATGTCGGGTGGAGAGTGGGTGATGTTCGGTGGAGAGAGGTCGATGTTGAGTGGAGAGTAGGTGACGTTCAGCGGAGAGTTGGCGATATGCGCTGGAGAGTGGTCGATGTCCAGTGGAGAGTGGATGATCTTCCGTGGAGAGTGGGTGATGTTCGGTGGAGAGTAGTTGATGTTCGGTGGACAGTGGTCGATGTTCGGTGGTGAGTGGGTGATGTTCACTGGAGAGTGGTCAAGGTCGGTGGAGAGTGGGTGATGCTCGGTGGAGAGTGGTCGATGTTGAGTGGATAGTGGTTAATGTTCGGTGGAGAGTGTGGCGATGTTCCGAGGAGGAGTGGGTGATGTTTGGTGGAGAGTGGGTGATGTTCGGTGGAGAGTAAGTGATGTTTGGGTGGACAGTGGGTGATGTTCATGGAGAATGATCGATGTTTGGTGGAGAGTGGGTGATGTTCGGTGGAGCGTGGGTGATGTTCGGTGGTGAGTAAGTGATGTTTGGTGGAGAGTGATCGATGTTCGGTGGAGAGTGGTCAATGTTGGGTGGAGCGTGGGTGATGTTCGGTGGAGCGTGGGTGATGTTCGGTGGTGAGTGGGCGATGTTCGGTGGAGAGTGGGCGATGTTCGGTGGAGAGTGGTCGATGTTCGGTGGAAATTGGTCGATGTTCGGTGGGGGAGTGGGTGATGTTCGGTGGAGGAGTAGGTGATGTTTGGTGGACAGTGGGTGATGTTCGTGGAGAATGATCGATGTTTGGTGGAGAGTGGGTGATGTTCGGTGGAGAGTGGGCGATGTTCAGGGGAGAGTTGGCGATGTTCGCTGGAGTGTGGTCGATGTTCGGTGAGGGGAGTGGTCGATGTTCGGTGGAGAGTGTGTGATGTTCGGTGGAGAGTGGTCGGATGTTCGGTGGGAGAGTGGTCAATGTTTGGTGGAGAGTGGGTGATGTTCACTGGAGAGTGGTCAATGTCCGGTGGACAGTGGATGATGTTCAGTGGAGAGTGGGCGATGTTTGGTGGAGAGTGGTCAATGTTCTGTGGGAGAGTGGGGGTGATGATCGGTGGAGAGTGTTCGATGTTTGGTGGAGAGTGGTCGATGTTGAGTGGAGAGTGGTCAATGTTTGGTGGACAGTGGATGATTTTCGGTGGAGAGTGGGCGATGTTCGGTGGAGAGTGGGTGACATTCGGTGGAGAGTGGGTGATGTTCGGTGGAGAGTGGCCGATGTTCGGTGGAGAGTGGTCAATGGTTGGTGGAGAGTGGATGATGTTCGGTGGAGAGTGGGCGATGTTCGGTGGAGAGTGGGTGACGTTCGGTGTAAAGTGGTCGATGTTCTGGGGAGAGTGGGTGATGTTCGGTGGAGAGTGGATGATATTCGGTGGAGAGTGTGTGATGTTCACTGGAGAGTGGTCAATGTTCGGTGGAGCATGGGTGATGTTCGGTGGAGTGTGGGTGATGTTCAGTGGAGAGTGGGCGATGTTTGGTGGAGAGTGGGCGATGTTCGGTGGAGAGTGGTCGATGTTCAGTGGAAATTGATCGAGGTTCGGTGGGGAGTGGGTGATGTTCGGTGGAGAGTAGGTGATGTTCGGTGGACAGTGGGTGATGTTCGTGGAGAATGA
This sequence comes from Mobula birostris, assembly GCF_030028105.1. Lineage (NCBI taxonomy): Eukaryota > Metazoa > Chordata > Chondrichthyes > Myliobatiformes > Myliobatidae > Mobula > Mobula birostris. Next base: position 26,246 of record NW_027277230.1, on the reverse strand, counting down.
TCGATGTTCGGTGGAGAGTGGGTGATGTTCGGTGGAGAGTAGGTGATGTTCGGTGGAGAGTGGTCGATGTTCGGTGGAGAGTGCTCAATGATCGGTGGAGAGTGTTCGATGTTCGGTGGAGAGTGGGTGATGTTGAGTGGAGAGTGAGTGACGTTCGGTGGAGAGTGGGTGATGTTCGGTGGAGAGTGGTCAATGTTTGGTGGACAGTGGATGATGTTCGGTGGAGAGTGGGCGATGTTCGGTGGAGAGTGTGTGACATTCGGTGGAGAGTGGGTGATGTTCGGTGGAGAGTGGGCGATGTTCGGTGGAGAGTGGGTGACGTTCGGTGGAGAGTGGGTGATGTTTGGTGGAGAGTGGATGATGTTCGGTGGAGAGTGGGCGATGTTCGGTGGAGAGTGGGTGACGTTCGGTGGAGAGTGGGTGATGTTTGGTGGAGAGTGGGTGATGTTCGGTGAAGAGTGGGCGATCTTCCGTGGAGAGTGGGTGATGTTCGGTGGAGAGTGATCGATGTTCGGTGGAGAGTGGGCGATCTTCCGTGGAGAGTGGGTGATGTTCGGTGGAGAGTGGTCGATGTTCGGTGGAGAGTCGGTGGTGTTCACTGGAGAGTGGTCAATGTCGGTGGAGAGTGGGTGATGTTCGGTGGAGAGTGGTCGATGTTGAGTGGAGAGTAGGTGACGTTCAGCGGAGAGTTGGCGATATTCGCTGGAGAGTGGTTGATGTCCGGTGGAGAGTGGATGATCTTCCGTGGAGAGTGGGTGATGTTCGGTGGAGAGTAGTCGATGTTCGGTGGAGAGTGGTCGATGTTCGGTGGCGAGTGGGTGATGTTCACTGGAGAGTGGTCAAGGTCGGTGGAGAGTGGGTGATGCTCGGTGGAGAGTGGTCGATGTTGAGTGGAGAATGGTTAATGTTCGGTGGAGAGTGGGCGATGTTCCGGGGAGAGTGGGTGATGTTTGGTGGAGAGTGGGTGATGTTCGGTGGAGAGTGGGTGATGTTTGGTGGAGAGTGATCGATGTTCGGTGGAGAGTGGTCAATGTTCGGTGGAGCGTGGGTGATGTTCGGTGGAGCGTGGGTGATGTTCGGTGGAGAGTGCTCAATGTTCGGTGGAGAGTGTTCGATGTTCGGTGGAGAGTGGGTGATGTTGAGTGGAGAGTGGGTGACGTTCGGTGGAGAGTGGGTGATGTTGAGTGGAGAGTGGTCAATGTTTGGTGGACAGTGGATGATGTTCGGTGGAGAGTGGGCGATGTTCGGTGGAGAGTGGGTGACATTCGGTGGAGAGTGGGTGATGTTCGGTGGAGAGTGGGCGATGTTCGGTGGAGAGTGTTCGATGTTCGGTGGAGAGTGGTCGATGTTGAGTGGAGAGTGGTCAATGTTTGGTGGACAGTGGATGATTTTCGGTGGAGAGTGGGTGATGTTCGGTGGAGAGTGGCCGATGTTCGGTGGAGAGTGGTCAATGTTTGGTGGAGAGTGCATGATGTTCGGTGGAGAGTGGGCGATGTTCGGTGGAGAGTGGGTGACGTTCGGTGGAGAGTGGGTGATGTTTGGTGGAGAGTGGTTGATGTTCGGTGGAGAGTGGGCGATATTTGGTGGAGAGTGGGCGATGTTTGGTGGAGAGTGGTCGATGTTCGGTGGAGAGTGGTCGATGTTCTGGGGAGAGTGGATGATGTTCGGTGGAGAGTGGTCCATGTTCGGTGGAGAGTGGGCGATGTTCGGTGGAGAGTGGGCGAGCTTCGGTGGAGAGTGGGTGATGTTCTGTGGAGAGTGGGTGACGTTTGGTGGAGAGTGGGCGATGTTCGGTGGAGAGTGGTCAATGTTTGGTGGAGAGTGGATGATGTTCGGTGGAGAGTGGGCGATGTTCGGTGGAGAGTGGGTGACGTTCGGTGGAGAGTGGGTGATGTTTGGTGGAGAGTGGGTGATGTTCAGTGGAAATTGATCGAGGTTCGGTGGGGAGTGGGTGATGTTCGGTGGAGAGTAGGTGATGTTCGGTGGACAGTGGGTGATGTTCGTGGAGAATGATCGATGTTCGGTGGAGAGTGGGTGATGTTCGGTGGAGAGTAGGTGATGTTCGGTGGAGAGTGGTCGATGTTCGGTGGAGAGTGCTCAATGATCGGTGGAGAGTGTTCGATGTTCGGTGGAGAGTGGGTGATGTTGAGTGGAGAGTGGTCAATGTCCGGTGGACAGTGGATGATTTTCGGTGGAGAGTGGGCGATGTTCGGTGGAGAGTGGTCCATGTTCGGTGGAGAGTGGGCGATGTTCGGTGGAGAGTGGGCGAGCTTCGGTGGAGAGTGGGTGATGTTCTGTGGAGAGTGGGTGACGTTTGGTGGAGAGTGGGTGATGTTCGGTGGAGAGTGGGCGATGTTCGGTGGAGAGTGGGTGACGTTCGGTGGAGAGTGGGTGATGTTTGGTGGAGAGTGGGTGATGTTCAGTGGAAATTGATCGAGGTTCGGTGGGGAGTGGGTGATGTTCGGTGGAGAGTAGGTGATGTTCGGTGGACAGTGGGTGATGTTCGTGGAGAATGATCGATGTTCGGTGGAGAGTGGGTGATGTTCGGTGGAGAGTAGGTGATGTTCGGTGGAGAGTGGTCGATGTTCGGTGGAGAGTGCTCAATGATCGGTGGAGAGTGTTCGATGTTCGGTGGAGAGTGGGTGATGTTGAGTGGAGAGTGGTCAATGTCCGGTGGACAGTGGATGATTTTCGGTGGAGAGTGGGCGATGTTCGGTGGAGAGTGGTCCATGTTCGGTGGAGAGTGGGCGATGTTCGGTGGAGAGTGGGCGAGCTTCGGTGGAGAGTGGGTGATGTTCTGTGGAGAGTGGGTGACGTTTGGTGGAGAGTGGGCGATGTTCGGTGGAGAGTGGTCAATGTTTGGTGGAGAGTGGATGATGTTCGGTGGAGAGTGGGCGATGTTCGGTGGAGAGTGGGTGACGTTCGGTGGAGAGTGGGTGATGTTTGGTGGAGAGTGGGTGATGTTCAGTGGAAATTGATCGAGGTTCGGTGGGGAGTGGGTGATGTTCGGTGGAGAGTAGGTGATGTTCGGTGGACAGTGGGTGATGTTCGAGGAGAATGATCGATGTTCGGTGGAGAGTGGGTGATGTTCGGTGGAGAGTAGGTGATGTTCGGTGGAGAGTGGTCGATGTTCGGTGGAGAGTGCTCAATGATCGGTGGAGAGTGTTCGATGTTCGGTGGAGAGTGGGTGATGTTGAGTGGAGAGTGGTCAATGTCCGGTGGACAGTGGATGATTTTCGGTGGAGAGTGGGCGATGTTCGGTGGAGAGTGGGTGACGTTCGGTGGAGAGTGGGTGATGTTTGGTGGAGAGTGGGTGATGTTCGGTGGAGAGTGGGTGATATTTGGTGGAGAGTGGGCGATGTTTGGTGGAGAGTGGTCGATGTTCGGTGGAGAGTGGATGATGTTCTGTGGAGAGTGTTCGATGTTCGGTGGAGAGTGTGCGATGTTCGGTGGAGAGTGGGCGATCTTCCGTGGAGAGTGGGTGATGTTCGGTGGAGAGTGGTCGATGTTCGGTGGAGAGTGGGTGGTGTTCACTGGAGAGTGGTCAATGTCGGTGGAGAGTGGGTGATGTTCGGTGGAGAGAGGTCGATGTTGAGTGGAGAGTAGGTGACGTTCAGCGGAGAGTTGGCGATATGCGCTGGAGAGTGGTCGATGTCCGGTGGAGAGTGGATGATCTTCCGTGGAGAGTGGGTGATGTTCGGTGGAGAGTAGTCGATGTTCGGTGGACAGTGGTCGATGTTCGGTGGCGAGTGGGTGATGTTCACTGGAGAGTGGTCAAGGTCGGTGGAGAGTGGGTGATGCTCGGTGGAGAGTGGTCGATGTTGAGTGGATAGTGGTTAATGTTCGGTGGAGAGTGGGCGATGTTCCGAGGAGAGTGGGTGATGTTTGGTGGAGAGTGGGTGATGTTCGGTGGAGAGTAAGTGATGTTTGGTGGACAGTGGGTGATGTTCATGGAGAATGATCGATGTTTGGTGGAGAGTGGGTGATGTTCGGTGGAGCGTGGGTGATGTTCGGTGGTGAGTAAGTGATGTTTGGTGGAGAGTGATCGATGTTCGGTGGAGAGTGGTCAATGTTGGGTGGAGCGTGGGTGATGTTCGGTGGAGCGTGGGTGATGTTCGGTGGTGAGTGGGCGATGTTCGGTGGAGAGTGGGCGATGTTCGGTGGTCGATGTTCGGTGGAAATTGGTCGAGGTTCGGTGGGGAGTGGGTGATGTTCGGTGGAGAGTGGGCGATGTTCGGTGGAGAGTGGTCGATGTTCGGTGGAAATTGGTCGAGGTTCGGTGGGGAGTGGGTGATGTTCGGTGGAGAGTAGGTGATGTTTGGTGGACAGTGGGTGATGTTCGTGGAGAATGATCGATGTTTGGTGGAGAGTGGGTGATGTTCGGTGGAGAGTGGGCGATGTTCAGGGGAGAGTTGGCGATGTTCGCTGGAGTGTGGTCGATGTTCGGTGGGGAGTGGTCGATGTTCGGTGGAGAGTGTGTGATGTTCGGTGGAGAGTGGTCGATGTTCGGTGGAGAGTGGTCAATGTTTGGTGGAGAGTGGGTGATGTTCACTGGAGAGTGGTCAATGTCCGGTGGACAGTGGATGATGTTCAGTGGAGAGTGGGCGATGTTTGGTGGAGAGTGGTCAATGTTCGGTGGAGAGTGGGTGATGATCGGTGGAGAGTGTTCGATGTTTGGTGGAGAGTGGTCGATGTTGAGTGGAGAGTGGTCAATGTTTGGTGGACAGTGGATGATTTTCGGTGGAGAGTGGGCGATGTTCGGTGGAGAGTGGGTGACATTCGGTGGAGAGTGGGTGATGTTCGGTGGAGAGTGGCCGATGTTCGGTGGAGAGTGGTCAATGGTTGGTGGAGAGTGGATGATGTTCGGTGGAGAGTGGGCGATGTTCGGTGGAGAGTGGGTGACGTTCGGTGTAAAGTGGTCGATGTTCTGGGGAGAGTGGGTGATGTTCTGTGGAGAGTGGATGATGTTCGGTGGAGAGTGGGCGATGTTCGGTGGAGAGTGGGTGACGTTCGGTGGAGAGTGGGTGATGTTTGGTGGAGAGTGGGTGATGTTCAGTGGAAATTGATCGAGGTTCGGTGGGGAGTGGGTGATGTTCGGTGGAGAGTAGGTGATGTTCGGTGGACAGTGGGTGATGTTCGTGGAGAATGATCGATGTTCGGTGGAGAGTGGGTGATGTTCGGTGGAGAGTAGGTGATGTTCGGTGGAGAGTGGTCGATGTTCGGTGGAGAGTGCTCAATGATCGGTGGAGAGTGTTCGATGTTCGATGGAGAGTGGGTGATGTTGAGTGGAGAGTGGTCAATGTCCGGTGGACAGTGGATGATTTTCCGTGGAGAGTGGGCGATGTTCGGTGGAGAGTGGGTGACGTTCGGTGGAGAGTGGGTGATGTTTGGTGGAGAGTGGGTGATGTTCGGTGGAGAGTGGGTGATATTTGGTGGAGAGTGGGCGATGTTTGGTGGAGAGTGGTCGATGTTCGGTGGAGAGTGGATGATGTTCTGTGGAGAGTGTTCGATGTTCGGTGGAGAGTGTGCGATGTTCGGTGGAGAGTGGGCGATCTTCCGTGGAGAGTGGGTGATGTTCGGTGGAGAGTGGTCGATGTTCGGTGGAGAGTGGGTGGTGTTCACTGGAGAGTGGTCAATGTCGGTGGAGAGTGGGTGATGTTCGGTGGAGAGAGGTCGATGTTGAGTGGAGAGTAGGTGACGTTCAGCGGAGAGTTGGCGATATGCGCTGGAGAGTGGTCGATGTCCAGTGGAGAGTGGATGATCTTCCGTGGAGAGTGGGTGATGTTCAGTGGAGAGTAGTCGATGTTCGGTGGACAGTGGTCGATGTTCGGTGGCGAGTGGGTGATGTTCACTGGAGAGTGGTCAAGGTCGGTGGAGAGTGGGTGATGCTCGGTGGAGAGTGGTCGATGTTGAGTGGATAGTGGTTAATGTTCGGTGGAGAGTGGGCGATGTTCCGAGGAGAGTGGGTGATGTTTGGTGGAGAGTGGGTGATGTTCGGTGGAGAGTAAGTGATGTTTGGTGGACAGTGGGTGATGTTCATGGAGAATGATCGATGTTTGGTGGAGAGTGGGTGATGTTCGGTGGAGCGTGGGTGATGTTCGGTGGTGAGTAAGTGATGTTTGGTGGAGAGTGATCGATGTTCGGTGGAGAGTGGTCAATGTTGGGTGGAGCGTGGGTGATGTTCGGTGGAGCGTGGGTGATGTTCGGTGGAAATTGGTCGAGGTTCGGTGGGGAGTGGGTGATGTTCGGTGGAGAGTAGGTGATGTTTGGTGGACAGTGGGTGATGTTCGTGGAGAATGATCGATGTTTGGTGGAGAGTGGGTGATGTTCGGTGGAGAGTGGGCGATGTTCAGGGGAGAGTTGGCGATGTTCGCTGGAGTGTGGTCGATGTTCGGTGGGGAGTGGTCGATGTTCGGTGGAGAGTGTGTGATGTTCGGTGGAGAGTGGTCGATGTTCGGTGGAGAGTGGTCAATGTTTGGTGGAGAGTGGGTGATGTTCACTGGAGAGTGGTCAATGTCCGGTGGGACAGTGGATGATGTTCAGTGGAGAGTGGGCGATGTTTGGTGGAGAGTGGTCAATGTTCGGTGGAGAGTGGGTGATGATCGGTGGAGAGTGTTCGATGTTTGGTGGAGAGTGGTCGATGTTGAGTGGAGAGTGGTCAATGTTTGGTGGACAGTGGATGATTTTCGGTGGAGAGTGGGCGATGTTCGGTGGAGAGTGGGTGACATTCGGTGGAGAGTGGGTGATGTTCGGTGGAGAGTGGCCGATGTTCGGTGGAGAGTGGTCAATGGTTGGTGGAGAGTGGATGATGTTCGGTGGAGAGTGGGCGATGTTCGGTGGAGAGTGGGTGACGTTCGGTGTAAAGTGGTCGATGTTCTGGGGAGAGTGGGTGATGTTCGGTGGAGAGTGTGTGATGTTCACTGGAGAGTGGTCAATGTTCGGTGGAGCATGGGTGATGTTCGGTGGAGTGTGGGTGATGTTCAGTGGAGAGTGGGCGATGTTTGGTGGAGAGTGGGCGATGTTCGGTGGAGAGTGGTCGATGTTCAGTGGAAATTGATCGAGGTTCGGTGGGGAGTGGGTGATGTTCGGTGGAGAGTAGGTGATGTTCGGTGGACAGTGGGTGATGTTCGTGGAGAATGATCGATGTTCGGTGGAGAGTGGGTGATGTTCGGTGGAGAGTAGGTGATGTTCGGTGGAGAGTGGTCGATGTTCGGTGGAGAGTGCTCAATGATCGGTGGAGTGTTCGATGTTCGGTGGAGAGTGGGTGATGTTGAGTGGAGAGTGAGTGACGTTCGGTGGAGAGTGGGTGATGTTCGGTGGAGAGTGGTCAATGTTTGGTGGACAGTGGATGATGTTCGGTGGAGAGTGGGCGATGTTCGGTGGAGAGTGGGTGACATTCGGTGGAGAGTGGGTGATGTTCGGTGGAGAGTGGGCGATGTTCGGTGGAGAGTGGGTGACGTTCGGTGGAGAGTGGGTGATGTTTGGTGGAGAGTGGATGATGTTCGGTGGAGAGTGGGCGATGTTCGGTGGAGAGTGGGTGACGTTCGGTGGAGAGTGGGTGATGTTTGGTGGAGAGTGGGTGATGTTCAGTGGAAATTGATCGAGGTTCGGTGGGGAGTGGGTGATGTTCGGTGGAGAGTAGGTGATGTTCGGTGGACAGTGGGTGATGTTCGTGGAGAATGATCGATGTTCGGTGGAGAGTGGGTGATGTTCGGTGGAGAGTAGGTGATGTTCGGTGGAGAGTGGTCGATGTTCGGTGGAGAGTGCTCAATGATCGGTGGAGAGTGTTCGATGTTCGGTGGAGAGTGGGTGATGTTGAGTGGAGAGTGGTCAATGTCCGGTGGACAGTGGATGATTTTCGGTGGAGAGTGGGCGATGTTCGGTGGAGAGTGGTCCATGTTCGGTGGAGAGTGGGCGATGTTCGGTGGAGAGTGGGCGAGCTTCGGTGGAGAGTGGGTGATGTTCTGTGGAGAGTGGGTGACGTTTGGTGGAGAGTGGGCGATGTTCGGTGGAGAGTGGTCAATGTTTGGTGGAGAGTGGATGATGTTCGGTGGAGAGTGGGCGATGTTCGGTGGAGAGTGGGTGACGTTCGGTGGAGAGTGGGTGATGTTTGGTGGAGAGTGGGTGATGTTCAGTGGAAATTGATCGAGGTTCGGTGGGGAGTGGGTGATGTTCGGTGGAGAGTAGGTGATGTTCGGTGGACAGTGGGTGATGTTCGAGGAGAATGATCGATGTTCGGTGGAGAGTGGGTGATGTTCGGTGGAGAGTAGGTGATGTTCGGTGGAGAGTGGTCGATGTTCGGTGGAGAGTGCTCAATGATCGGTGGAGAGTGTTCGATGTTCGGTGGAGAGTGGGTGATGTTGAGTGGAGAGTGGTCAATGTCCGGTGGACAGTGGATGATTTTCGGTGGAGAGTGGGCGATGTTCGGTGGAGAGTGGGTGACGTTCGGTGGAGAGTGGGTGATGTTTGGTGGAGAGTGGGTGATGTTCGGTGGAGAGTGGGTGATATTTGGTGGAGAGTGGGCGATGTTTGGTGGAGAGTGGTCGATGTTCGGTGGAGAGTGGATGATGTTCTGTGGAGAGTGTTCGATGTTCGGTGGAGAGTGTGCGATGTTCGGTGGAGAGTGGGCGATCTTCCGTGGAGAGTGGGTGATGTTCGGTGGAGAGTGGTCGATGTTCGGTGGAGAGTGGGTGGTGTTCACTGGAGAGTGGTCAATGTCGGTGGAGAGTGGGTGATGTTCGGTGGAGAGAGGTCGATGTTGAGTGGAGAGTAGGTGACGTTCAGCGGAGAGTTGGCGATATGCGCTGGAGAGTGGTCGATGTCTGGTGGAGAGTGGATGATCTTCCGTGGAGAGTGGGTGATGTTCGGTGGAGAGTAGTCGATGTTCGGTGGACAGTGGTCGATGTTCGGTGGCGAGTGGGTGATGTTCACTGGAGAGTGGTCAAGGTCGGTGGAGAGTGGGTGATGCTCGGTGGAGAGTGGTCGATGTTGAGTGGATAGTGGTTAATGTTCGGTGGAGAGTGGGCGATGTTCCGAGGAGAGTGGGTGATGTTTGGTGGAGAGTGGGTGATGTTCGGTGGAGAGTAAGTGATGTTTGGTGGACAGTGGGTGATGTTCATGGAGAATGATCGATGTTTGGTGGAGAGTGGGTGATGTTCGGTGGAGCGTGGGTGATGTTCGGTGGTGAGTAAGTGATGTTTGGTGGAGAGTGATCGATGTTCGGTGAGAGTGGTCAATGTTGGGTGGAGCGTGGGTGATGTTCGGTGGAGCGTGGGTGATGTTCGGTGGTGAGTGGGCGATGTTCGGTGGAGAGTGGGCGATGTTCGGTGGAGAGTGGTCGATGTTCGGTGGAAATTGGTCGAGGTTCGTTGGGGAGTGGGTGATGTTCGGTGGAGAGTAGGTGATGTTTGGTGGACAGTGGGTGATGTTCGTGGAGAATGATCGATGTTTGGTGGAGAGTGGGTGATGTTCGGTGGAGAGTGGGCGATGTTCAGGGGAGAGTTGGCGATGTTCGCTGGAGTGTGGTCGATGTTCGGTGGGGAGTGGTCGATGTTCGGTGGAGAGTGTGTGATGTTCGGTGGAGAGTGGTCGATGTTCGGTGGAGAGTGGTCAATGTTTGGTGGAGAGTGGGTGATGTTCACTGGAGAGTGGTCAATGTCCGGTGGACAGTGGATGATGTTCAGTGGAGAGTGGGCGATGTTTGGTGGAGAGTGGTCAATGTTCGGTGGAGAGTGGGTGATGATCGGTGGAGAGTGTTCGATGTTTGGTGGAGAGTGGTCGATGTTGAGTGGAGAGTGGTCAATGTTTGGTGGACAGTGGATGATTTTCGGTGGAGAGTGGGCGATGTTCGGTGGAGAGTGGGTGACATTCGGTGGAGAGTGGGTGATGTTCGGTGGAGAGTGGCCGATGTTCGGTGGAGAGTGGTCAATGGTTGGTGGAGAGTGGATGATGTTCGGTGGAGAGTGGGCGATGTTCGGTGGAGAGTGGGTGACGTTCGGTGTAAAGTGGTCGATGTTCTGGGGAGAGTGGGTGATGTTCGGTGGAGAGTGGATGATGTTCGGTGGAGAGTGTGTGATGTTCACTGGAGAGTGGTCAATGTTCGGTGGAGCATGGGTGATGTTCGGTGGAGTGTGGGTGATGTTCAGTGGAGAGTGGGCGATGTTTGGTGGAGAGTGGGCGATGTTCGGTGGAGAGTGGTCGATGTTCAGTGGAAATTGATCGAGGTTCAGTGGGGAGTGGGTGATGTTCGGTGGAGAGTAGGTGATGTTCGGTGGACAGTGGGTGATGTTCGTGGAGAATGATCGATGTTCGGTGGAGAGTGGGTGATGTTCGGTGGAGAGTAGGTGATGTTCGGTGGAGAGTGGTCGATGTTCGGTGGAGAGTGCTCAATGATCGGTGGAGAGTGTTCGATGTTCGGTGGAGAGTGGGTGATGTTGAGTGGAGAGTGAGTGACGTTCGGTGGAGAGTGGGTGATGTTCGGTGGAGAGTGGTCAATGTTTGGTGGACAGTGGATGATGTTCGGTGGAGAGTGGGCGATGTTCGGTGGAGAGTGTGTGACATTCGGTGGAGAGTGGGTGATGTTCGGTGGAGAGTGGGCGATGTTCGGTGGAGAGTGGGTGACGTTCGGTGGAGAGTGGGTGATGTTTGGTGGAGAGTGGATGATGTTCGGTGGAGAGTGGGCGATGTTCGGTGGAGAGTGGGTGACGTTCGGTGGAGAGTGGGTGATGTTTGGTGGAGAGTGGGTGATGTTCGGTGAAGAGTGGGCGATCTTCCGTGGAGAGTGGGTGATGTTCGGTGGAGAGTGATCGATGTTCGGTGGAGAGTGGGCGATCTTCCGTGGAGAGTGGGTGATGTTCGGTGGAGAGTGGTCGATGTTCGGTGGAGAGTGGGTGGTGTTCACTGGAGAGTGGTCAATGTCGGTGGAGAGTGGGTGATGTTCGGTGGAGAGTGGTCGATGTTGAGTGGAGAGTAGGTGACGTTCAGCGGAGAGTTGGCGATATTCGCTGGAGAGTGGTTGATGTCCGGTGGAGAGTGGATGATCTTCCGTGGAGAGTGGGTGATGTTCGGTGGAGAGTAGTCGATGTTCGGTGGAGAGTGGTCGATGTTCGGTGGCGAGTGGGTGATGTTCACTGGAGAGTGGTCAAGGTCGGTGGAGAGTGGGTGATGCTCGGTGGAGAGTGGTCGATGTTGAGTGGAGAGTGGTTAATGTTCGGTGGAGAGTGGGCGATGTTCCGGGGAGAGTGGGTGATGTTTGGTGGAGAGTGGGTGATGTTCGGTGGAGAGTGGGTGATGTTTGGTGGAGAGTGATCGATGTTCGGTGGAGAGTGGTCAATGTTCGGTGGAGCGTGGGTGATGTTCGGTGGAGCGTGGGTGATTTTCGGTGGAGAGTGCTCAATGTTCGGTGGAGAGTGTTCGATGTTCGGTGGAGAGTGGGTGATGTTGAGTGGAGAGTGGGTGACGTTCGGTGGAGAGTGGGTGATGTTGAGTGGAGAGTGGTCAATGTTTGGTGGACAGTGGATGATGTTCGGTGGAGAGTGGGCGATGTTCGGTGGAGAGTGGGTGACATTTGGTGGAGAGTGGGTGATGTTCGGTGGAGAGTTGGCGATGTTCGGTGGAGAGTGTTCGATGTTCGGTGGAGAGTGGTCGATGTTGAGTGGAGAGTGGTCAATGCTTGGTGGACAGTGGATGATTTTCGGTGGAGAGTGGGTGATGTTCGGTGGAGAGTGGCCGATGTTCGGTGGAGAGTGGTCAATGTTTGGTGGAGAGTGCATGATGTTCGGTGGAGAGTGGGCGATGTTCGGTGGAGAGTGGGTGACGTTCGGTGGAGAGTGGGTGATGTTTGGTGGAGAGTGGTTGATGTTCGGTGGAGAGTGGGCGATATTTGGTGGAGAGTGGGCGATGTTTGGTGGAGAGTGGTCGATGTTCGGTGGAGAGTGGTCGATGTTCTGGGGAGAGTGGATGATGTTCGGTGGAGAGTGGTCCATGTTCGGTGGAGAGTGGGCGATGTTCGGTGGAGAGTGGGCGAGCTTCGGTGGAGAGTGGGTGATGTTCTGTGGAGAGTGGGTGACGTTTGGTGGAGAGTGGGCGATGTTCGGTGGAGAGTGGTCAATGTTTGGTGGAGAGTGGATGATGTTCGGTGGAGAGTGGGCGATGTTCGGTGGAGAGTGGGTGACGTTCGGTGGAGAGTGGGTGATGTTTGGTGGTGAGTGGGTGATGTTCAGTGGAAATTGATCGAGGTTCGGTGGGGAGTGGGTGATGTTCGGTGGAGAGTAGGTGATGTTCGGTGGACAGTGGGTGATGTTCGTGGAGAATGATCGATGTTCGGTGGAGAGTGGGTGATGTTCGGTGGAGAGTAGGTGATGTTCGGTGGAGAGTGGTCGATGTTCGGTGGAGAGTGCTCAATGATCGGTGGAGAGTGTTCGATGTTCGGTGGAGAGTGGGTGATGTTGAGTGGAGAGTGGTCAATGTCCGGTGGACAGTGGATGATTTTCGGTGGAGAGTGGGCGATGTTCGGTGGAGAGTGGGTGACGTTCGGTGGAGAGTGGGTGATGTTTGGTGGAGAGTGGGTGATGTTCGGTGGAGAGTGGGTGATATTTGGTGGAGAGTGGGCGATGTTTGGTGGAGAGTGGTCGATGTTCGGTGGAGAGTGGATGATGTTCTGTGGAGAGTGTTCGATGTTCGGTGGAGAGTGTGCGATGTTCGGTGGAGAGTGGGCGATCTTCCGTGGAGAGTGGGTGATGTTCGGTGGAGAGTGGTCGATGTTCGGTGGAGAGTGGGTGGTGTTCACTGGAGAGTGGTCAATGTCGGTGGAGAGTGGGTGATGTTCGGTGGAGAGAGGTCGATGTTGAGTGGAGAGTAGGTGACGTTCAGCGGAGAGTTGGCGATATGCGCTGGAGAGTGGTCGATGTCCGGTGGAGAGTGGATGATCTTCCGTGGAGAGTGGGTGATGTTCGGTGGAGAGTAGTCGATGTTCGGTGGACAGTGGGTGATGTTCGTGGAGAATGATCGATGTTCGGTGGAGAGTGGGTGATGTTTGGTGGAGAGTGGGTGATGTTCGGTGGAGAGTGGGTGATATTTGGTGGAGAGTGGGCGATGTTTGGTGGAGAGTGTTCGATGTTCGGTGGAGAGTGGATGATGTTCGGTGGAGAGAGGGCGATGGAGAGTGGAGAGTGGGGGATGTTTGGTGGAGAGTGGTCGATGTTCGGTGGGAGTGTGGGTGATGTTCGGTGGAGAGTGGGCGATGTTCGGTGGAGAGTGGTCGATGTTCTGGGGAGAGTGGATGATGTTCGGTGGAGAGTGGTCCATGTTCGGTGGAGAGTAGATGAATGTTCGGTGGAGAGTGGGTGATGTTCGGTGGAGAGTGGGTGATGTTCGGTGTAGAGTGGTCGATGTTCTGGGGAGAGTGGGTGATTTTCGGTGCAGAGTGGATGATGTTCGGTGGAGAGTGGGCGATGTTCGGTGGAGAGTGGGCGATGGAGAGTGGAGAGTGGGCGATGTTCTGTGGAGAGTGGGCGATGTTCGGTGGAGAGTGGGTGATGTTCGGTGGAGACAGGGCGATGGAGAGTGGAGAGTGGGGGATGTTTGGTGGAGAGTGGTCGATGTTCGGTGGGAGTGTGGGTGATGTTCGGTGGAGAGTGGGCGATGTTCGGTGGAGAGTGGTCGATGTTCTGGGGAGAGTGGATGATGTTCGGTGGAGAGTGGTCCATGTTCGGTGGAGAGTAGATGAATGTTCGGTGGAGAGTGGGTGATGTTCGGTGGAGAGTGGGTGATGTTCGGTGTAGAGTGGTCGATGTTCTGGGGAGAGTGGGTGATTTTCGGTGCAGAGTGGATGATGTTCGGTGGAGAGTGGGCGATGTTCGGTGGAGAATGGGCGATGGAGAGTGGAGAGTGGGCGATGTTCTGGGGAGAGTGGGTGACATTCGGTGGAGAGTGGGTGATGTTCGGTGGAGAGTGGGTGACATTCGGTGGAGAGTGGGTGATGTTCGGTGGAGAGTGGCCGATGTTCGGTGGAGAGTGGTCAATGGTTGGTGGAGAGTGGATGATGTTCGGTGGAGAGTGGGCGATGTTCGGTGGAGAGTGGGTGACGTTCGGTGTAAAGTGGTCGATGTTCTGGGGAGAGTGGGTGATGTTCGGTGGAGAGTGGATGATGTTCGGTGGAGAGTGTGTGATGTTCACTGGAGAGTGGTCAATGTTCGGTGGAGCATGGGTGATGTTCGGTGGAGTGTGGGTGATGTTCAGTGGAGAGTGGGCGATGTTTGGTGGAGAGTGGGCGATGTTCGGTGGAGAGTGGTCGATGTTCAGTGGAAATTGATCGAGGTTCGGTGGGGAGTGGGTGATGTTCGGTGGAGAGTAGGTGATGTTCGGTGGACAGTGGGTGATGTTCGTGGAGAATGATCGATGTTCGGTGGAGAGTGGGTGATGTTCGGTGGAGAGTAGGTGATGTTCGGTGGAGAGTGGTCGATGTTCGGTGGAGAGTGCTCAATGATCGGTGGAGAGTGTTCGATGTTCGGTGGAGAGTGGGTGATGTTGAGTGGAGAGTCAGTGACGTTCGGTGGAGAGTGGGTGATGTTCGGTGGAGAGTGGTCAATGTTTGGTGGACAGTGGATGATGTTCGGTGGAGAGTGGGCGATGTTCGGTGGAGAGTGGGTGACATTCGGTGGAGAGTGGGTGATGTTCGGTGGAGAGTGGGCGATGTTCGGTGGAGAGTGGGTGACGTTCGGTGGAGAGTGGGTGATGTTTGGTGGAGAGTGGATGATGTTCGGTGGAGAGTGGGCGATGTTCGGTGGAGAGTGGGTGACGTTCGGTGGAGAGTGGGTGATGTTTGGTGGAGAGTGGGTGATGTTCGGTGAAGAGTGGGCGATCTTCCGTGGAGAGTGGGTGATGTTCGGTGGAGAGTGATCGATGTTCGGTGGAGAGTGGGCGATCTTCCGTGGAGAGTGGGTGATGTTCGGTGGAGAGTGGTCGATGTTCGGTGGAGAGTGGGTGGTGTTCACTGGAGAGTGGTCAATGTCGGTGGAGAGTGGGTGATGTTCGGTGGAGAGTGGTCGATGTTGAGTGGAGAGTAGGTGACGTTCAGCGGAGAGTTGGCGATATTCGCTGGAGAGTGGTTGATGTCCGGTGGAGAGTGGATGATCTTCCGTGGAGAGTGGGTGATGTTCGGTGGAGAGTAGTCGATGTTCGGTGGAGAGTGGTCGATGTTCGGTGGCGAGTGGGTGATGTTCACTGGAGAGTGGTCAAGGTCGGTGGAGAGTGGGTGATGCTCGGTGGAGAGTGGTCGATGTTGAGTGGAGAGTGGTTAATGTTCGGTGGAGAGTGGGCGATGTTCCGGGGAGAGTGGGAGATGTTTGGTGGAGAGTGGGTGATGTTCGGTGGAGAGTGGGTGATGTTTGGTGGAGAGTGATCGATGTTCGGTGGAGAGTGGTCAATGTTCGGTGGAGCGTGGGTGATGTTCGGTGGAGCATGGGTGATTTTCGGTGGAGAGTGCTCAATGTTCGGTGGAGAGTGTTCGATGTTCGGTGGAGAGTGGGTGATGTTGAGTGGAGAGTGGGTGACGTTCGGTGGAGAGTGGGTGATGTTGAGTGGAGAGTGGTCAATGTTTGGTGGACAGTGGATGATGTTCGGTGGAGAGTGGGCGATGTTCGGTGGAGAGTGGGTGACATTCGGTGGAGAGTGGGTGATGTTCGGTGGAGAGTGGGCGATGTTCGGTGGAGAGTGTTCGATGTTCGGTGGAGAGTGGTCGATGTTGAGTGGAGAGTGGTCAATGTTTGGTGGACAGTGGATGATTTTCGGTGGAGAGTGGGTGATGTTCGGTGGAGAGTGGCCGATGTTCGGTGGAGAGTGGTCAATGTTTGGTGGAGAGTGCATGATGTTCGGTGGAGAGTGGGCGATGTTCGGTGGAGAGTGGGTGACGTTCGGTGGAGAGTGGGTGATGTTTGGTGGAGAGTGGTTGATGTTCGGTGGAGAGTGGGCGATATTTGGTGGAGAGTGGGCGATGTTTGGTGGAGAGTGGGTGATGTTCAGTGGAAATTGATCGAGGTTCGGTGGGGAGTGGGTGATGTTCGGTGGAGAGTAGGTGATGTTCGGTGGACAGTGGGTGATGTTCGTGGAGAATGATCGATGTTCGGTGGAGAGTGGGTGATGTTCGGTGGAGAGTAGGTGATGTTCGGTGGAGAGTGGTCGATGTTCGGTGGAGAGTGCTCAATGATCGGTGGAGAGTGTTCGATGTTCGGTGGAGAGTGGGTGATGTTGAGTGGAGAGTGGTCAATGTCCGGTGGACAGTGGATGATTTTCGGTGGAGAGTGGGCGATGTTCGGTGGAGAGTGGGTGACGTTCGGTGGAGAGTGGGTGATGTTTGGTGGAGAGTGGGTGATGTTCGGTGGAGAGTGGGTGATATTTGGTGGAGAGTGGGCGATGTTTGGTGGAGAGTGGTCGATGTTCGGTGGAGAGTGGATGATGTTCTGTGGAGAGTGTTCGATGTTCGGTGGAGAGTGTGCGATGTTCGGTGGAGAGTGGGCGATCTTCCGTGGAGAGTGGGTGATGTTCGGTGGAGAGTGGTCGATGTTCGGTGGAGAGTGGGTGGTGTTCACTGGAGAGTGGTCAATGTCGGTGGAGAGTGGGTGATGTTCGGTGGAGAGAGGTCGATGTTGAGTGGAGAGTAGGTGACGTTCAGCGGAGAGTTGGCGATATGCGCTGGAGAGTGGTCGATGTCCGGTGGAGAGTGGATGATCTTCCGTGGAGAGTGGGTGATGTTCGGTGGAGAGTAGTCGATGTTCGGTGGACAGTGGGTGATGTTCGTGGAGAATGATCGATGTTCGGTGGAGAGTGGGTGATGTTTGGTGGAGAGTGGGTGATGTTCGGTGGAGAGTGGGTGATATTTGGTGGAGAGTGGGCGATGTTTGGTGGAGAGTGGTCGATGTTCGGTGGAGAGTGGATGATGTTCGGTGGAGAGTGGTCCATGTTCGGTGGAGAGTAGATGAATGTTCGGTGGAGAGTGGGTGATGTTCGGTGGAGAGTGGGTGATGTTCGGTGTAGAGTGGTCGATGTTCTGGGGAGAGTGGGTGATTTTCGGTGCAGAGTGGATGATGTTCGGTGGAGAGTGGTCCATGTTCGGTGGAGAGTAGATGAATGTTCGGTGGAGAGTGGGTGATGTTCGGTGGAGAGTGGGTGATGTTCGGTGTAGAGTGGTCGATGTTCTGGGGAGAGTGGGTGATTTTCGGTGCAGAGTGGATGATGTTCGGTGGAGAGTGGGCGATGTTCGGTGGAGAGTGGGCGATGGAGAGTGGAGAGTGGGCGATGTTCTGTGGAGAGTGGGCGATGTTCGGTGGAGAGTGGGTGATGTTCGGTGGAGACAGGGCGATGGAGAGTGGAGAGTGGGGGATGTTTGGTGGAGAGTGGTCGATGTTCGGTGGGAGTGTGGGTGATGTTCGGTGGAGAGTGGGCGATGTTCGGTGGAGAGTGGTCGATGTTCTGGGGAGAGTGGATGATGTTCGGTGGAGAGTGGTCCATGTTCGGTGGAGAGTAGATGAATGTTCGGTGGAGAGTGGGTGATGTTCGGTGGAGAGTGGGTGATGTTCGGTGTAGAGTGGTCGATGTTCTGGGGAGAGTGGGTGATTTTCGGTGCAGAGTGGATGATGTTCGGTGGAGAGTGGGCGATGTTCGGTGGAGAGTGGGCGATGGAGAGTGGAGAGTGGGCGATGTTCTGTGGAGAGTGGGCGATGTTCGGTGGAGAGTGGGTGATGTTCGGTGGAGAGTGTTCGATGTTCGGTGGAGAGTGGTCGATGTTCTGGGGAGAGTGCATGATGTTCGGTGGAGAGTGGGTGATGTTCGTTGGAGAGTGGTCAATGTTCGGTGGAGAGTAGTCGATGTTCTGGGCAGAGTGGATGATGTTCGGTGAAGAGTGGTCCATGTTCGGTGGAGAGTGGGTGACATTTGGTGGAGAGTGGGTGATGTTCGGTGGAGAGTTGGCGATGTTCGGTGGAGAGTGGGTGACATTCGGTGGAGAGTGGGTGATGTTCGGTGGAGAGTGGGCGATGTTCGGTGGAGAGTGTTCGATGTTCGGTGGAGAGTGGTCGATGTTGAGTGGAGAGTGGTCAATGTTTGGTGGACAGTGGATGATTTTCGGTGGAGAGTGGGTGATGTTCGGTGGAGAGTGGCCGATGTTCGGTGGAGAGTGGTCAATGTTTGGTGGAGAGTGCATGATGTTCGGTGGAGAGTGGGCGATGTTCGGTGGAGAGTGGGTGACGTTCGGTGGAGAGTGGGTGATGTTTGGTGGAGAGTGGTTGATGTTCGGTGGAGAGTGGGCGATATTTGGTGGAGAGTGGGCGATGTTTGGTGGAGAGTGGTCGATGTTCGGTGGAGAGTGGTCGATGTTCTGGGGAGAGTGGATGATGTTCGGTGGAGAGTGGTCCATGTTCGGTGGAGAGTGGGCGATGTTCGGTGGAGAGTGGGCGAGCTTCGGTGGAGAGTGGGTGATGTTCTGTGGAGAGTGGGTGACGTTTGGTGGAGAGTGGGTGATGTTCGGTGGAGAGTGGTCAATGTTTGGTGGAGAGTGGATGATGTTCGGTGGAGAGTGGGCGATGTTCGGTGGAGAGTGGGTGACGTTCGGTGGAGAGTGGGTGATGTTTGGTGGAGAGTGGGTGATGTTCAGTGGAAATTGATCGAGGTTCGGTGGGGAGTGGGTGATGTTCGGTGGAGAGTAGGTGATGTTCGGTGGACAGTGGGTGATGTTCGTGGAGAATGATCGATGTTCGGTGGAGAGTGGGTGATGTTCGGTGGAGAGTAGGTGATGTTCGGTGGAGAGTGGTCGATGTTCGGTGGAGAGTGCTCAATGATCGGTGGAGAGTGTTCGATGTTCGGTGGAGAGTGGGTGATGTTGAGTGGAGAGTGGTCAATGTCCGGTGGACAGTGGATGATTTTCGGTGGAGAGTGGGCGATGTTCGGTGGAGAGTGGTCCATGTTCGGTGGAGAGTGGGCGATGTTCGGTGGAGAGTGGGCGAGCTTCGGTGGAGAGTGGGTGATGTTCTGTGGAGAGTGGGTGACGTTTGGTGGAGAGTGGGCGATGTTCGGTGGAGAGTGGTCAATGTTTGGTGGAGAGTGGATGATGTTCGGTGGAGAGTGGGCGATGTTCGGTGGAGAGTGGGTGACGTTCGGTGGAGAGTGGGTGATGTTTGGTGGAGAGTGGGTGATGTTCAGTGGAAATTGATCGAGGTTCGGTGGGGAGTGGGTGATGTTCGGTGGAGAGTAGGTGATGTTCGGTGGACAGTGGGTGATGTTCGAGGAGAATGATCGATGTTCGGTGGAGAGTGGGTGATGTTCGGTGGAGAGTAGGTGATGTTCGGTGGAGAGTGGTCGATGTTCGGTGGAGAGTGCTCAATGATCGGTGGAGAGTGTTCGATGTTCGGTGGAGAGTGGGTGATGTTGAGTGGAGAGTGGTCAATGTCCGGTGGACAGTGGATGATTTTCGGTGGAGAGTGGGCGATGTTCGGTGGAGAGTGGGTGACGTTCGGTGGAGAGTGGGTGATGTTTGGTGGAGAGTGGGTGATGTTCGGTGGAGAGTGGGTGATATTTGGTGGAGAGTGGGCGATGTTTGGTGGAGAGTGGTCGATGTTCGGTGGAGAGTGGATGATGTTCTGTGGAGAGTGTTCGATGTTCGGTGGAGAGTGTGCGATGTTCGGTGGAGAGTGGGCGATCTTCCGTGGAGAGTGGGTGATGTTCGGTGGAGAGTGGTCGATGTTCGGTGGAGAGTGGGTGGTGTTCACTGGAGAGTGGTCAATGTCGGTGGAGAGTGGGTGATGTTCGGTGGAGAGAGGTCGATGTTGAGTGGAGAGTAGGTGACGTTCAGCGGAGAGTTGGCGATATGCGCTGGAGAGTGGTCGATGTCTGGTGGAGAGTGGATGATCTTCCGTGGAGAGTGGGTGATGTTCGGTGGAGAGTAGTCGATGTTCGGTGGACAGTGGTCGATGTTCGGTGGCGAGTGGGTGATGTTCACTGGAGAGTGGTCAAGGTCGGTGGAGAGTGGGTGATGCTCGGTGGAGAGTGGTCGATGTTGAGTGGATAGTGGTTAATGTTCGGTGGAGAGTGGGCGATGTTCCGAGGAGAGTGGGTGATGTTTGGTGGAGAGTGGGTGATGTTCGGTGGAGAGTAAGTGATGTTTGGTCGACAGTGGGTGATGTTCATGGAGAATGATCGATGTTTGGTGGAGAGTGGGTGATGTTCGGTGGAGCGTGGGTGATGTTCGGTGGTGAGTAAGTGATGTTTGGTGGAGAGTGATCGATGTTCGGTGGAGAGTGGTCAATGTTGGGTGGAGCGTGGGTGATGTTCGGTGGAGCGTGGGTGATGTTCGGTGGTGAGTGGGCGATGTTCGGTGGAGAGTGGGCGATGTTCGGTGGAGAGTGGTCGATGTTCGGTGGAAATTGGTCGAGGTTCGGTGGGGAGTGGGTGATGTTCGGTGGAGAGTAGGTGATGTTTGGTGGACAGTGGGTGATGTTCGTGGAGAATGATCGATGTTTGGTGGAGAGTGGGTGATGTTCGGTGGAGAGTGGGCGATGTTCAGGGGAGAGTTGGCGATGTTCGCTGGAGTGTGGTCGATGTTCGGTGGGGAGTGGTCGATGTTCGGTGGAGAGTGTGTGATGTTCGGTGGAGAGTGGTCGATGTTCGGTGGAGAGTGGTCAATGTTTGGTGGAGAGTGGGTGATGTTCACTGGAGAGTGGTCAATGTCCGGTGGACAGTGGATGATGTTCAGTGGAGAGTGGGCGATGTTTGGTGGAGAGTGGTCAATGTTCGGTGGAGAGTGGGTGATGATCGGTGGAGAGTGTTCGATGTTTGGTGGAGAGTGGTCGATGTTGAGTGGAGAGTGGTCAATGTTTGGTGGACAGTGGATGATTTTCGGTGGAGAGTGGGCGATGTTCGGTGGAGAGTGGGTGACATTCGGTGGAGAGTGGGTGATGTTCGGTGGAGAGTGGCCGATGTTCGGTGGAGAGTGGTCAATGGTTGGTGGAGAGTGGATGATGTTCGGTGGAGAGTGGGCGATGTTCGGTGGAGAGTGGGTGACGTTCGGTGTAAAGTGGTCGATGTTCTGGGGAGAGTGGGTGATGTTCGGTGGAGAGTGGATGATGTTCGGTGGAGAGTGTGTGATGTTCACTGGAGAGTGGTCAATGTTCGGTGGAGCATGGGTGATGTTCGGTGGAGTGTGGGTGATGTTCAGTGGAGAGTGGGCGATGTTTGGTGGAGAGTGGGCGATGTTCGGTGGAGAGTGGTCGATGTTCAGTGGAAATTGATCGAGGTTCGGTGGGGAGTGGGTGATGTTCGGTGGAGAGTAGGTGATGTTCGGTGGACAGTGGGTGATGTTCGTGGAGAATGATCGATGTTCGGTGGAGAGTGGGTGATGTTCGGTGGAGAGTAGGTGATGTTCGGTGGAGAGTGGTCGATGTTCGGTGGAGAGTGCTCAATGATCGGTGGAGAGTGTTCGATGTTCGGTGGAGAGTGGGTGATGTTGAGTGGAGAGTGAGTGACGTTCGGTGGAGAGTGGGTGATGTTCGGTGGAGAGTGGTCAATGTTTGGTGGACAGTGGATGATGTTCGGTGGAGAGTGGGCGATGTTCGGTGGAGAGTGTGTGACATTCGGTGGAGAGTGGGTGATGTTCGGTGGAGAGTGGGCGATGTTCGGTGGAGAGTGGGTGACGTTCGGTGGAGAGTGGGTGATGTTTGGTGGAGAGTGGATGATGTTCGGTGGAGAGTGGGCGATGTTCGGTGGAGAGTGGGTGACGTTCGGTGGAGAGTGGGTGATGTTTGGTGGAGAGTGGGTGATGTTCGGTGAAGAGTGGGCGATCTTCCGTGGAGAGTGGGTGATGTTCGGTGGAGAGTGATCGATGTTCGGTGGAGAGTGGGCGATCTTCCGTGGAGAGTGGGTGATGTTCGGTGGAGAGTGGTCGATGTTCGGTGGAGAGTGGGTGGTGTTCACTGGAGAGTGGTCAATGTCGGTGGAGAGTGGGGTGATGTTCGGTGGAGAGTGGTCGATGTTGAGTGGAGAGTAGGTGACGTTCAGCGGAGAGTTGGCGATATTCGCTGGAGAGTGGTTGATGTCCGGTGGAGAGTGGATGATCTTCCGTGGAGAGTGGGTGATGTTCGGTGGAGAGTAGTCGATGTTCGGTGGAGAGTGGTCGATGTTCGGTGGCGAGTGGGTGATGTTCACTGGAGAGTGGTCAAGGTCGGTGGAGAGTGGGTGATGCTCGGTGGAGAGTGGTCGATGTTGAGTGGAGAGTGGTTAATGTTCGGTGGAGAGTGGGCGATGTTCCGGGGAGAGTGGGTGATGTTTGGTGGAGAGTGGGTGATGTTCGGTGGAGAGTGGGTGATGTTTGGTGGAGAGTGATCGATGTTCGGTGGAGAGTGGTCAATGTTCGGTGGAGCGTGGGTGATGTTCGGTGGAGCGTGGGTGATTTTCGGTGGAGAGTGCTCAATGTTCGGTGGAGAGTGTTCGATGTTCGGTGGAGAGTGGGTGATGTTGAGTGGAGAGTGGGTGACGTTCGGTGGAGAGTGGGTGATGTTGAGTGGAGAGTGGTCAATGTTTGGTGGACAGTGGATGATGTTCGGTGGAGAGTGGGCGATGTTCGGTGGAGAGTGGGTGACATTTGGTGGAGAGTGGGTGATGTTCGGTGGAGAGTTGGCGATGTTCGGTGGAGAGTGTTCGATGTTCGGTGGAGAGTGGTCGATGTTGAGTGGAGAGTGGTCAATGTTTGGTGGACAGTGGATGATTTTCGGTGGAGAGTGGGTGATGTTCGGTGGAGAGTGGCCGATGTTCGGTGGAGAGTGGTCAATGTTTGGTGGAGAGTGCATGATGTTCGGTGGAGAGTGGGCGATGTTCGGTGGAGAGTGGGTGACGTTCGGTGGAGAGTGGGTGATGTTTGGTGGAGAGTGGTTGATGTTCGGTGGAGAGTGGGCGATATTTGGTGGAGAGTGGGCGATGTTTGGTGGAGAGTGGTCGATGTTCGGTGGAGAGTGGTCGATGTTCTGGGGAGAGTGGATGATGTTCGGTGGAGAGTGGTCCATGTTCGGTGGAGAGTGGGCGATGTTCGGTGGAGAGTGGGCGAGCTTCGGTGGAGAGTGGGTGATGTTCTGTGGAGAGTGGGTGACGTTTGGTGGAGAGTGGGCGATGTTCGGTGGAGAGTGGTCAATGTTTTGGTGGAGAGTGGATGATGTTCGGTGGAGAGTGGGCGATGTTCGGTGGAGAGTGGGTGACGTTCGGTGGAGAGTGGGTGATGTTTGGTGGAGAGTGGGTGATGTTCAGTGGAAATTGATCGAGGTTCGGTGGGGAGTGGGTGATGTTCGGTGGAGAGTAGGTGATGTTCGGTGGACAGTGGGTGATGTTCGTGGAGAATGATCGATGTTCGGTGGAGAGTGGGTGATGTTCGGTGGAGAGTAGGTGATGTTCGGTGGAGAGTGGTCGATGTTCGGTGGAGAGTGCTCAATGATCGGTGGAGAGTGTTCGATGTTCGGTGGAGAGTGGGTGATGTTGAGTGGAGAGTGGTCAATGTCCGGTGGACAGTGGATGATTTTCGGTGGAGAGTGGGCGATGTTCGGTGGAGAGTGGGTGACGTTCGGTGGAGAGTGGGTGATGTTTGGTGGAGAGTGGGTGATGTTCGGTGGAGAGTGGGTGATATTTGGTGGAGAGTGGGCGATGTTTGGTGGAGAGTGGTCGATGTTCGGTGGAGAGTGGATGATGTTCTGTGGAGAGTGTTCGATGTTCGGTGGAGAGTGTGCGATGTTCGGTGGAGAGTGGGCGATCTTCCGTGGAGAGTGGGTGATGTTCGGTGGAGAGTGGTCGATGTTCGGTGGAGAGTGGGTGGTGTTCACTGGAGAGTGGTCAATGTCGGTGGAGAGTGGGTGATGTTCGGTGGAGAGAGGTCGATGTTGAGTGGAGAGTAGGTGACGTTCAGCGGAGAGTTGGCGATATGCGCTGGAGAGTGGTCGATGTCCGGTGGAGAGTGGATGATCTTCCGTGGAGAGTGGGTGATGTTCGGTGGAGAGTAGTCGATGTTCGGTGGACAGTGGGTGATGTTCGTGGAGAATGATCGATGTTCGGTGGAGAGTGGGTGATGTTTGGTGGAGAGTGGGTGATGTTCGGTGGAGAGTGGGTGATATTTGGTGGAGAGTGGGCGATGTTTGGTGGAGAGTGGTCGATGTTCGGTGGAGAGTGGATGATGTTCGGTGGAGAGAGGGCGATGGAGAGTGGAGAGTGGGGGATGTTTGGTGGAGAGTGGTCGATGTTCGGTGGGAGTGTGGGTGATGTTCGGTGGAGAGTGGGCGATGTTCGGTGGAGAGTGGTCGATGTTCTGGGGAGAGTGGATGATGTTCGGTGGAGAGTGGTCCATGTTCGGTGGAGAGTAGATGAATGTTCGGTGGAGAGTGGGTGATGTTCGGTGGAGAGTGGGTGATGTTCGGTGTAGAGTGGTCGATGTTCTGGGGAGAGTGGGTGATTTTCGGTGCAGAGTGGATGATGTTCGGTGGAGAGTGGGCGATGTTCGGTGGAGAGTGGGCGATGGAGAGTGGAGAGTGGGCGATGTTCTGTGGAGAGTGGGCGATGTTCGGTGGAGAGTGGGTGATGTTCGGTGGAGACAGGGCGATGGAGAGTGGAGAGTGGGGGATGTTTGGTGGAGAGTGGTCGATGTTCGGTGGGAGTGTGGGTGATGTTCGGTGGAGAGTGGGCGATGTTCGGTGGAGAGTGGTCGATGTTCTGGGGAGAGTGGATGATGTTCGGTGGAGAGTGGTCCATGTTCGGTGGAGAGTAGATGAATGTTCGGTGGAGAGTGGGTGATGTTCGGTGGAGAGTGGGTGATGTTCGGTGTAGAGTGGTCGATGTTCTGGGGAGAGTGGGTGATTTTCGGTGCAGAGTGGATGATGTTCGGTGGAGAGTGGGCGATGTTCGGAGGAGAATGGGCGATGGAGAGTGGAGAGTGGGCGATGTTCTGGGGAGAGTGGGTGACATTCGGTGGAGAGTGGGTGATGTTCGGTGGAGAGTGGGTGACATTCGGTGGAGAGTGGGTGATGTTCGGTGGAGAGTGGCCGATGTTCGGTGGAGAGTGGTCAATGGTTGGTGGAGAGTGGATGATGTTCGGTGGAGAGTGGGCGATGTTCGGTGGAGAGTGGGTGACGTTCGGTGTAAAGTGGTCGATGTTCTGGGGAGAGTGGGTGATGTTCGGTGGAGAGTGGATGATGTTCGGTGGAGAGTGTGTGATGTTCACTGGAGAGTGGTCAATGTTCGGTGGAGCATGGGTGATGTTCGGTGGAGTGTGGGTGATGTTCAGTGGAGAGTGGGCGATGTTTGGTGGAGAGTGGGCGATGTTCGGTGGAGAGTGGTCGATGTTCAGTGGAAATTGATCGAGGTTCGGTGGGGAGTGGGTGATGTTCGGTGGAGAGTAGGTGATGTTCGGTGGACAGTGGGTGATGTTCGTGGAGAATGATCGATGTTCGGTGGAGAGTGGGTGATGTTCGGTGGAGAGTAGGTGATGTTCGGTGGAGAGTGGTCGATGTTCGGTGGAGAGTGCTCAATGATCGGTGGAGAGTGTTCGATGTTCGGTGGAGAGTGGGTGATGTTGAGTGGAGAGTGAGTGACGTTCGGTGGAGAGTGGGTGATGTTCGGTGGAGAGTGGTCAATGTTTGGTGGACAGTGGATGATGTTCGGTGGAGAGTGGGCGATGTTCGGTGGAGAGTTGGTGACATTCGGTGGAGAGTGGGTGATGTTCGGTGGAGAGTGGGCGATGTTCGGTGGAGAGTGGGTGACGTTCGGTGGAGAGTGGGTGATGTTTGGTGGAGAGTGGATGATGTTCGGTGGAGAGTGGGCGATGTTCGGTGGAGAGTGGGTGATGTTCGGTGGAGAGTGGGTGATGTTTGGTGGAGAGTGGGTGATGTTCGGTGAAGAGTGGGCGATCTTCCGTGGAGAGTGGGTGATGTTCGGTGGAGAGTGATCGATGTTCGGTGGAGAGTGGGCGATCTTCCGTGGAGAGTGGGTGATGTTCGTGGAGAGTGGTCGATGTTCGGTGGAGAGTGGGTGGTGTTCACTGGAGAGTGGTCAATGTCGGTGGAGAGTGGGTGATGTTCGGTGGAGAGTGGTCGATGTTGAGTGGAGAGTAGGTGACGTTCAGCGGAGAGTTGGCGATATTCGCTGGAGAGTGGTTGATGTCCGGTGGAGAGTGGATGATCTTCCGTGGAGAGTGGGTGATGTTCGGTGGAGAGTAGTCGATGTTCGGTGGAGAG
>NW_027277229.1:0-30460 GCF_030028105.1 Mobula birostris | reverse complement strand
AGGTTGCATAGAGGGGAGAGAGGTTGCGTAGAGGGTAGAGAGGCTGTGTAGTGGGGAAGAGAGGGTGTGTAGAGGGGAGAGAGGCTGTGTAAAGTGGAGAGAGGCTGTGTAGAGTGGAGAGAGGGTGTGTAGAGAGGAGAGAGGTTGTGTAGAGAGGAAGAGGTTGAGTAGAGAGAGTAGTTGTGTGTAGAGAGGAGAGAGGTTGTGTAGAGAGGAGAGACAGGTTGTGTAGAGAGGAGACAGGTTGTGTAGAGAGCAGCGAGGATGTGTAGAGGGGCGAGAGAGCGTGTTGAAAAGCATTGATGTTGTGTAGAGGGAGAGATGAGCTGTGTAGAGGGGAGAGAGGCTGTGTAGAGTGGAGAGAGGCTGTGTAAAGGGGAGAGAGGGTGTGTAGAGATGAGGGAGGATATGTGGGGAGGAGAGCGTTGTGTGTAGAGGCGAGAGAGATTGTGTAGAGAGGAGTGAGGTTGTGTAGAGAGGAGAGAGGGTGTTTAGAGTAGAGAGAGGGTGTTTAGAGAGGAGCGAGGAGTGTGTAGAGAGGAGAGAGGGTGTGTAGAGAGGAGCGATGTTGTGTAGAGGGCGGAGATGGTGTGTCGAGCGGAGAGAGGGTGTGTAGAGAGGAGCGAGGATGTGTAGAGGGGAGAGTGAGGCTGTGTCGAGAGGAGTGATGTTGTGTCGAGGGGACAGAGGGTGTGTAGAGAGGAGACAGAGTGTGTAGAGAGGAGCAATGTTGTGTAGAGAGGAGTGAGATTGTGTAGACGGAGAGAGGTTGTGTAGAGAAGACAGAGATTGTGTAGAGAGGAGAGATGCTGTGTAGAGGGGAGAGAGGCTGTGTAGAGGGGAGAGAGGGTGTGTAGAGATGAGGGAGGATACGTAGAGAGGAGAGCAGTTGTGTAGAGGAGAGTGAGATTGTGTAGAGAGGAGTGAGGTTGTATAGAGAGGAGAGAGGGTGTTTAGAGAAGAGTGATGATGTGTAGAGAGGAGAGGGGTGTGTAGAGAGGAAAGAGTTTGTGTAGAGAGGAGAGAGGTTGTGTAGAGAGGTGCGATGTTCTGTAGAGGGAGAGAGGCTGTTTAGAGAGGATCGAGATAGTGTAGAGAGGAGAGAGGTTGCGTAGAGGGGAGAGAGATTGTGTAGAGAGGAGTGAGGTTGTGTAGACAGGAAAGTGGGGTGTTGTAGAGGGGAGCGAGGATGTGTAGAGAGGAGAGGAGGGTGTGTAGAGAGGAGCGATGTTGTGTAGAGGGGAGAGAGGGTGTGTCGAGCGTTGAGAGGCTGTGTAGAGAGGAGAGAGGCTTTGTAGAGAGGAGTGATGTGTGTGTAGAGAGCAGAGAGGCTGTGTAGAGAGCAGAGAGGCTGTGTAGAGGGGGAGAGGGGGTGTGTCGAGCGGGGGAGAAGTTGTGTAGAGAGGAGCGAGGATGTGTGGAGGGGAGAGAGGCTGTGTGGAGGGGAGTGATGTTGTGTCAAGTGGACAGAGGGTGTGTAGAGATGAGTGGGGATGTGTAGAGAGGAGACAGAGTGTGTAGAGAGGAGCGATGTTGTGTAGACGGGAGTGAGATTGTGTAGAAGGGGGAGAGAGGTTGTGTAGAGAGGAGAGAAGTTGTTGTAGAGGGGGGAGGGGCTGTGTAGAGAAGAAAGAGATTGTGTAGAGGGGAGAGAGGGTGCGTAGAGGGGAGAGAGGAGGTGTAGAGCGGAGAGAGGCTGTGTAGACAGGAAAGTGGGTGTGTAGAGGGGAGCGAGGATGTGTAGAGAGGAGAGAGGGTGTGTAGAGAGGAGCGATGTTGTGTAGACGGGAGTGAGATTGTGTGAGAGGGAGAGAGGTTGTGTGGAGAGGAGAGAAGTTGTGTAGAGGGGGAGAGGCTGTGTGTAGAGAAGAAAGAGATTGTGTAGAGAGGTGAGAGGGTGCGTAGAGGGGAGAGCGTTTGTGTAGAGAGCAGTGAGGTTGTGTAGACAGGAAAGTGGGTGTGTAGAGGGGAGCGAGGATGTGTAGAGAGAGAGAGAGGGTGTGTAGAGAGGAGAGAGGCTGTGTAAAAGGGAGAGAGGTTGTGTAGAGAGGAGAGAGGTTGTGTAGAGAGGAGAGAGGTTGTGTAGAGAGGAGAGAGGTTGTGTTTGAGAGGAGAGAGAGGCTGTGTAGAGAGGAGAGAGGCTGTGTAGAGAGGAGAGAGGCTGTGTAGAGGGACAGAGGCTGGTGTACAGGGGGAGAGAGAGTGTGTAGAGAGGAGCGATGTGTAGAGGGGAGAGAGATTGTGTAGAGGGGATGACTTGTGTGGAGAGGAGAGAAGTTGTGTAGAGAGGAGAGAGGTTGTGTAGACAGTGAAAGAGGTTGTGCAGAGAGGAGACAGGTTGTGTAGAGAGCAGCGAGGATGTGTATAGGGGCGAGAGAGCGTGTGGACAAGCAGTGATGTTGTGTAGAGAGGAGAGAGGCTGTGTAGAGTGAGAGAGAGGCTGTGGAAAGGGGGAGAGAGGGTGTGTAGAGATGAGGGGAGGATACGTAGAGAGGAGAGCGGTTGTGTAGAGGGGAGTGAGATTGTGTAGAGAGGAGTGAGGTTGTGTAGAGAGGAGAGAGGGTGTTTAGAGAGGAACGAGGATGTGTAGACAGGAGAGAGAGTGTGTAGAGAGGAAAGAGTTTGTGTAGAGCGGAGAGGAGGTTGTGTAGAGAGGAGGCGAGGATGTGTAGAGGGGAGAGAGGCTGTGTAGAGGGGAGTGATGTTGTGTCAAGTGGACAGAGGCTGTGTAGAGAGGAGACAGAGTGTGTAGAGAGGAGCGATGTTGTGTAGACTTGAGTGAGATTGTGTAGAGGGGAGAGAGGTTTTGTAGAGAGGAGAGAAGTTGTGTAGAGGGGGCAGAGGCTGTGTAGAGAAGAAAGAGATTGTGTAGAGGGGAGAGAGGGTGCGTAGAGGGGTGAGAGGCTGTGTAGAGAGGAGACAGAGTGTGTAGAGAGGAGCGATGTTGTGTAGACGGGAGTGAGATTGTGTAGAGCGAAGAGAGGTTGTGTAGAGAGGAGAGAAGTTTTGTAGAGGGGGAAGAGAGGTTGTGTAGAGAAGAAAGAGATTGTGTAGAGAGGAGAGAGGGTGCGTAGAGGGGAGCGAGGCTGTGTAGAGGGAAGGGAGGCTGTGCAGATGGGAGCGAGGCTGTGTAGAGGGGAGAGAGGCTGTGTAGCGGGGAGGGTGGTTGTGTAGAGAGGAGCGATGTTGTGTAGAGAGGAGAGAGGGTGTGTAGAGTGCAGAGAGTGTTTGAAGAGAGGAGCGAAGGTGTGTAGAGAGCAGAGAGTCTGTGTAGAGAGCAGAGAGTCTGTGTAGAGAGGAGAGAGGTTGTGTAGAGAGGAGAGAGAGTTTGTAGAGGGGAAAGAGGGTGTGCAGAGAGGAGCAATGTTGCGTCGAGTGGCGAGAGGTTGCGTAGAGAGGAGAGAGCTTGTGTCGAGAGGAGAGGGGTTGTGTAGAGAGGAGAGAGTGTGTGTAGAGAGGAGAGAGTGTGTGTAGAGAGGAGAGAGTGTGTGTAGAGGGGAGAGAGGGTTTGTAGTGGGGAGTGAGGGCTTGTAGGAGGGAGAGAGGTTGTGTAGAGGGGAGAATGGGTGTGTAGAGAGGAGGGAGGGTGTGTAGGGGGAGAGTGGTTGTGTAGAGAGGAGCGAGGGTGCGTAGAGAGGAGGGAGACTGCGTAGAGAGGAGAGAGATTCCGTAGAGGGCAAAGAGGCTGTGTAGTGGGGAGAGAGGCTGTGTAGAGGGGAGAGAGGCTGTGTAGAGTGGTGAGAGGGTGTGTAGAGAGGAGAGAGGTTGTGTAGAGAGGAGAGAAGTTGTGTAGAGCGGGGAGAGGCTGTGTAGAGAAGAGAGAGATTGTGTAGAGAGGATAGAGGGTGTGTAGAGAGGAGAGAGGTTGTGTAGAGAGGAGAGAGGTTGTGTAGAGAGGAGAGAGGTTGTGTAGAGAGGAAACAGGTTGTGTAGAGAGGAGACAGGTTGTGTAGAGAGCAGCGAGGATGTGTAGAGGGGCGAGAGAGCGTGTGAAAAGCAGTGATGTTGTGTAGAGGGGAGAGAGGCTGTGTAGAGAGGAGAGAGAGTTTGTAGAGGGGAAAGAGGGTGTGCAGAGAGGAGCAATGTTGCGTCGAGTGGCGAGAGGTTGCGTAGAGAGGAGAGAGCTTGTGTCGAGAGGAGAGGGGTTGTGTAGAGAGGAGAGCGTGTGTGTAGAGAGGAGAGAGGTTGTGTAGAGAGGAGAGAGTGTGTGTAGAGAGGAGAGAGTGTGTGTAGAGGGGAGAGAGGGTTTGTAGTGGGGAGTGAGGGCTTGTAGCAGGGAGAGAGGTTGTGTAGAGGGGAGAATGGGTGTGTAGAGAGGAGGGAGGGTGTGTAGGGGGAGAGTGGTTGTGTAGAGAGGAGCGAGGGTGCGTAGAGAGGAGGGAGACTGCGTAGAGAGGAGAGAGATTCCGTAGAGGGCAATGAGGCTGTGTAGTGGGGAGAGAGGCTGTGTAGAGGGGAGAGAGGCTGTGTAGAGGGGTGAGAGGGTGTGTAGAGAGGAGAGAGGTTGTGTAGAGAGGAGAGAGGTTGTGTAGAGAGGAGAGAGGCTGTGTAGAGATGAGAGAGGCTGTGTAGAGGGGACAGAGGCTGTGTAGAGGGGAGAGAGGTTGTGTAGAGAGGAGAGAGAGTGTGTAGAGAGGATGATGTGTAGCGGGGAGAGAGATTGTGTAGAGGGGAGAGAGCTTGTGTGGAGAGGAGAGGAGTTGTGTAGAGCGGGGAGAGGCTGTGTAGAGAAGAGAGAGATTGTGTAGAGAGGATAGAGGGTGTGTAGAGAGGAGAGAGGTTGTGTAGAGAGGAGAGAGGTTGTGTAGAGAGGAGAGAGGTTGTGTAGAGAGGAAACAGGTTGTGTAGAGAGGAGACAGGTTGTGTAGAGAGCAGCGAGGATGTGTAGAGGGGCGAGAGAGCGTGTGAAAAGCAGTGATGTTGTGTAGAGGGGAGAGAGGCTGTGTAGAGGGGAGAGAGACTGTGTAGAGTGGAGAGAGGCTGTGTAAAGGGGAGAGAGGGTGTGTAGAGATGAGGGAGGATATGTAGAGAGGAGTGCGGTTGTGTAGAGGCGAGAGAGATTGTGTAGAGAGGAGAGAGGGTGTTTAGAGTAGGGAGAGGGTGTTTAGAGAGGAGCGAGGAGGTGTAGAGAGGAGAGAGGGTGTGTAGAGAGGAGTGATGTTGTGTCGAGGGGACAGAGGGTGTGTAGAGATGAGTGGGGATGTGTAGAGAGGAGAGAGGCTGTGTAGAGGTGACAGAGGCTGTGTAGAGAGGAGACAGAGTGTGTAGAGAGGAGCAATGTTGTGTAGAGAGGAGTGAGATTGTGTAGACGGAGAGAGGTTGTGTAGAGAAGACAGAGATTGTGTAGAGAGCAGCGAGGATGTGTAGAGGGGCGAGAGAGCGTGTGGAAAGCAGTGATGTTGTGTAGAGAGGAGAGAGGCTGTGTAGAGTGGAGAGAGGCTGTGGAAAGGGGAGAGAGGGTGTGTAGAGATGAGGGAGGATACGTAGAGAGGAGAGCGGTTGTGTAGAGGGGAGTGAGATTGTGTAGAGAGGAGTGAGGTTGTGTAGAGAGGAGAGAGGGTGTTTAGAGAGGAGCGAGGATGTGTAGACAGGAGACAGAGTGTGTAGAGAGGAAAGAGTTTGTGTAGAGCGGAGAGAGGTTGTGTAGAGAGGAGCGAGGATGTGTAGAGGGGAGAGAGGCTGTGTAGAGGGGAGTGATGTTGTGTCAAGTGGACAGAGGGTGTGTAGAGATGAGTCTGAATGTGCAGAGAGGAGACAGGCTGTGTAGCGGGACAGAGGCTGTGTAGAGAGGAGACAGAGTGTGTAGAGAGGA
Source organism: Mobula birostris (assembly GCF_030028105.1). NCBI lineage: Eukaryota > Metazoa > Chordata > Chondrichthyes > Myliobatiformes > Myliobatidae > Mobula > Mobula birostris. The sequence continues at coordinate 24,648 of NW_027277229.1, read as the reverse complement.
GCGATGTTGTGTAGACTTGAGTGAGATTGTGTAGAGGGGAGAGAGGTTTTTTAGAGAGGAGAGAAGTTGTGTAGAGGGGGCAGAGGCTGTGTAGAGAAGAAAGAGATTGTGTAGAGGGGAGAGAGGGTGCGTAGAGGGGTGAGAGGCTGTGTAGAGAGGAGACAGAGTGTGTAGAGAGGAGCGATGTTGTGTAGACGGGAGTGAGATTGTGTAGAGCGAAGAGAGGTTGTGTAGAGAGGAGAGAAGTTTTGTAGAGGGGGAAGAGAGGTTGTGTAGAGAAGAAAGGGATTGTGTAGAGAGGAGAGAGGGTGCGTAGAGGGGAGCGAGGCTGTGTAGAGGGGAGGGAGGCTGTGCAGATGGGAGCGAGGCTGTGTAGAGGGGAGAGAGGCTGTGTAGCGGGGAGGGTGGTTGTGTAGAGAGGAGCGATGTTGTGTAGAGAGGAGAGAGCGTGTGTAGAGTGCAGAGAGTGTTTGAAGAGAGGAGCGAAGGTGTGTAGAGAGCAGAGAGTCTGTGTGGAGAGCAGAGAGTCTGTGTACAGAGGAGAGAGGTTGTGTAGAGAGGAGAGAGAGTTTGTAGAGGGGAAAGAGGGTGTGCAGAGAGGAGCAATGTTGCGTCGAGTGGCGAGAGGTTGCGTAGAGAGGAGAGAGCTTGTGTCGAGAGGAGAGGGGTTGTGTAGAGAGGAGAGCGTGTGTGTAGAGAGGAGAGAGGTTGTGTAGAGAGGAGAGAGTGTGTGTAGAGAGGAGAGAGTGTGTGTAGAGAGGAGAGAGTGTGTGTAGAGGGGAGAGAGGGTTTGTAGTGGGGAGTGAGGGCTTGTAGCAGGGAGAGAGGTTGTGTAGAGGGGAGAATGGGTGTGTAGAGAGGAGGGAGGGTGTGTAGGGGGAGAGTGGTTGTGTAGAGAGGAGCGAGGGTGCGTAGAGAGGAGGGAGACTGCGTAGAGAGGAGAGAGATTCCGTAGAGGGCAAAGAGGCTGTGTAGTGGGGAGAGAGGCTGTGTAGAGGGGAGAGAGGCTGTGTAGAGGGGTGAGAGGGTGTGTAGAGAGGAGAGAGGTTGTGTAGAGAGGAGAGAGGTTGTGTAGAGAGGAGAGAGGCTGTGTAGAGATGAGAGAGGCTGTGTAGCGGGGACAGAGGCTGTGTAGAGGAGAGAGAGGTTGTGTAGAGAGGAGAGAGAGTGTGTAGAGAGGATGATGTGTAGCGGGGAGAGAGATTGTGTAGAGGGGAGAGAGCTTGTGTGGAGAGGAGAGAAGTTGTGTAGAGCGGGGAGAGGCTGTGTAGAGAAGAGAGAGATTGTGTAGAGAGGATAGAGGCTGTGTAGAGGGGAGAGAGCATGTGTAGAGAGGATAGAGACTGCGTTGAGAGGAGAGAGGTTGCGTTGAGAGGAGAGAGTTTGCGTAGAGGGGAGAGAGGTTGCGTAGAGGGTAGAGAGGCTGTGTAGTGGGGAGAGAGGGTGTGTAGAGGGGAGAGAGGCTCTGTAAAGTGGAGAGAGGCTGTGTAGAGTGGAGAGAGGGTGTGTAGAGAGGAGAGAGGTTGTGTAGAGAGGAGAGAGGTTGTGTAGAGAGGAAACAGGTTGTGTAGAGAGGAGACAGGTTGTGTAGAGAGCAGTGATGTTGTGTAGAGGGGAGAGAGGCTGTGTAGAGTGGAGAGAGGCTGTGTAAAGGGGAGAGAGGGTGTGTAGAGATGAGGGTGGATATGTGGAGAGGAGAGCGGTTGTGTAGAGGCGAGAGAGATTGTGTAGAGAGGAGCGAGGATGTGTAGAGAGGAGAGAGGGTGTGTAGAGAGGAGCGATGTTGTGTAGAGGGGGGAGATGGTGTGTCGAGCGGAGAGAGGGTGTGTAGAGAAGAGCGAGGATGTGTAGAGGGGAGTGAGGCTGTGTCGAGAGGAGTGATGTTGTGTCGAGGGGACAGAGGGTGTGTAGAGATGAGTGGGGATGTGTAGAGAGGAGAGAGGCTGTGTAGAGGTGACAGAGGCTGTGTAGAGAGGAGACAGAGTGTGTAGAGAGGAGCAATGTTGTGTAGAGAGGAGTGAGATTGTGTAGACGGAGAGAGGTTGTGTAGAGAAGACAGATTGTGTAGAGAGGAGAGATGCTGTGTAGAGGGGAGAGAGGCTGTGTAGAGTGGAGAGAGGCTGTGTAAAGGGGAGAGAGGGTGTGTAGAGATGAGGGAGGATACGTAGAGAGGAGAGCGGTTGTGTAGAGGAGAGTGAGATTGTGTAGAGAGGAGTGAGGTTGTATAGAGAGGAGAGAGGGTGTTTAGAGAAGAGCGAGGATGTGTAGAGAGGAGAGGGGGTGTGTAGAGTGGAAAGAGGTTGTGTAGAGAGGAGACAGGTTGTGTAGAGAGCAGCGAGGATGTGTAGAGGGGCGAGAGAGCGTGTGGAAAGCAATGATGTTGTGTAGAGAGGAGAGAGGCTGTGTAGAGGGGAGAGAGGCTGTGTAGAGTGGAGAGAGGCTGTGTAAAGGGGAGAGAAGGTGTGTAGAGAGGAGCGAGGATGTGTAGAGGGGAGTGAGGCTGTGTGGAGAGGAGTGATGTTGTGTCGAGGGGACAGAGGGTGTGTAGAGATAAGTGGGGATGTGTAGAGAGGAGAGAGGCTGTGTAGAGGTGACAGAGTCTGTGTAGAGAGGAGACAGAGTGTGTAGAGAGGAGCAATGTTGTGTAGAGAGGAGTGAGATTGTGTAGAGGGGAGAGAGGTTGTGTAGAGAAGACAGAGATTGTGTAGAGAGGAGAGAGGGTGCGTATAGTGGAGCGAGGCTGTGTAGAGGGGAGAGAGGCTGTGGAGAGAGGAGTGAGGGTGTGTAGAGTGGAGCGAGGCTGTGTAGAGGGGAGAGAGGCTGTATAGAGAGGAGAGAGGGTGTGTAGAGAGGAGTGAGGGTGTGTAGAGGGGAGAGAGGCTGTGTAGAGAGGAGAGAGAATGCGTTGAGAGGAGAGAGGTTGCGTAGAGGGGAGAGAGGTTGCGTAGAGGGGAGAGAGGTTGCATAGAGGGGAGAGAGGCTGTGTACTGGGGAGAGAGGGTGTTTAGAGGGGAGAGAGGCTGTGTAGAGAGGAGAGAGGTTGTGTAGAGAGGAAAGAGGTTGTGTAGAGAGGAGACAGGTTGTGTAGAGAGCAGCGAGGATGTGTAGAGGGGCGAGAGAGCGTGTGGAAAGCAGTGATGTTGTGTAGAGAGGAGAGAGGCTGTGTAAAGGGGAGAGAGGGTGTGTAGATATGAGGGAGGATACGTAAAGAGAAGAACGTTTGTGTGGAGGGGAGAGAGATTGTGTAGAGAGGAGTGAAGTTGTGTAGAGAGGAGAGAGGGTGTTTAGAGAGGAGCGATGATGTGTAGAGAGGAGAGAGGGTGTGTAGAGAGGAGACGGTTTGTGTAGAGAGGAGAGAGGTTGTGTAGAGAGGAAAGAGTTTGTGTAGAGAGGAGAGAGGTTGTGTAGAGAGGAGCGAAGTTCTGTAGAGGGGAGAGAGGCTGTTTAGAGAGGATCGAGATAGTGTAGAGAGGAGAGAGGTTGCGTAGAGGGGAGAGAGATTGTGTAGAGAGGAGTGAGGTTGTGTAGACAGGAAAGTGTGTGTGTAGAGGGGAGCGAGGATGTGTAGAGAGGAGAGAGGGTGTTTAGAGAGGAGAGAGGCTGTGCAGAGAGGAGAGAGGCTGTGTAGAGAGGAGAGAGGCTGTGTAGAGAGGAGAGAGGCTGTGTAGAGGGGACAGAGGCTGTGTAGAGGGGAGAGAGGTTGTTTAGAGAGGAGAGAGAGTGTGTAGAGAGGAGCGATGTGTGGAGGGGAGAGAGATTGTGTGGAGGGGAGAGAGATTGTGTGGAGGGGAGAGAGCTTGTGTGGAGAGGAGAGAGGCTGTGTAAAGGGGAGAGAGGGTGTGTAGAGATGAGGGAGAATATGTAGAGAGGAGAGCGGTTGTGTAGAAGGGAGAGAGATTGTGAAGAGAGGAGTGAGGTTGTGTAGAGAGGCGAGAGGGTGTGTAGAGTGCAGAGAGGGTGAGAAGAGAGGAGCGAAGGTGTGTAGAGTGCAGAGAGTCTGTGTAGAGAGGAGAGAGGTTGTTTTGAGAGGAGAGAGTGTGAGTAGTCGGAGCGATGATGTGTAGATGGGAGCGATGATGTGTTTTAGAGAGGAGCAATGTTGTGTAGAGAGGAGAGAGAGTGTTTAGAGGGGAGGGAGGGTGTGCAGAGAGGAGCAATGTTGCGTCGAGTGGAGAGAGGTTGCGTAGAGAGGAGAGAGGTTGTGTAGAGAGGAGAGGGGTTGTGTAGAGAGGAGAGAGGGTGTGTAGAGAGGAGAGAGGTTGTGTAGAGAGGAGAGAGGTTGTGTAGAGAGGAGAGAGGTTGTGTAGAGAGGAGAGAGTGTGTGTAGAGAGGAGAGAGTGTGTGTAGAGGGGAGTGAGGATGTGTAGTGAGGAGCAATGTTGTGTAGAGAGGGTGTGCAGAGAGGAACGATGTTGTGCAGAGAGGAGAGAGGGTCTGTCGAGGGGTGAGAATTTGTGTAGATCGGAGAGAAGTTGTGTAGAGGGGAGAGAGGTTGTGTAGAGAGGAGAGAGGCTGTGTAGAGAGAGGAGAGGCTGTGTAGAGGGGAGACAGGGTTTGTAGAGGGGAGAGGGCTTGTAGTGGGGAGAGAGGTTGTGTAGAGGGGAGAGATGGTGTGTAGAGAGGAACGATGTTGTGTAGAGGGGAGAGAGGTTGTGTAGAGAGGAGAGAGAGTGTGTAGAGAGGAGCGATGTGTGGAGAGGAGAGAGGCTGTGTAGAGGGGAGAGAGGCTGTGTAAGGGGGAGAGAGGGTGTGTACAGATGAGGGAGAATATGTAGAGTGGAGAGCGGTTGTGTAGAGGGGAGAGAGATTGTGTAGAGAGGAGTGTGGTTGTGTAGAGAGGGGCGATGTTGTGTAGAGAGGCGAGAGGGTGTGTAGAGTGCAGAGAGGGTGAGAAGAGAGGAGCGAAGGTGTGTAGAGAGCAGAGAGTCTGTGAAGAGAGCAGAGAGGTTCTGTAGAGAGGAGAGAGGCTGTTTTGAGAGGAGAGAGTGTGAGTAGTCGGCGCGATGATGTGTAGATGGGAGCGATGATGTGTTTTAGAGAGGAGCAATGTTGCGTCGAGTGGAGAGAGGTTGCGTATAGAGGAGAGAGGTTGTGTAGAGAGGAGAGGGGTTGTGTAGAGGGGAGAGAGTGTGTGTAGAGAGGAGAGAGGGTGTGTAAAGAGGGGAGAGGTTGTGTAGAGAGGAGAGAGTGTGTGTAGAGGGGAGAGAGGGTTTGTAGTGGGGAGAGAGGGCTTGTAGCTGGGAGAGAGGTTGTGTAGAGGGGAGAATGGGTGTGTAGAGAGGAGGGAGGGTGTGTAGGGGGAGAGTGGTTGTGTAGAGAGGAGCGAGGGTGCGTAGAGAGGAGGGAGACTGCGTAGATAGGAGAGAGATTCCGTACAGGGGAAAGAGGCTGTGTAGTGGGGACAGAGGGTGTGTAGAGGGGACAGACGCTGTGTAGAGGGGAGAGAGTTTGTGTAGAGAGGATAGAGAGCGTGTAGAGAGGAGCGATGTGTAGCGGGGAGAGAGATTGTGTAGAGGGGAGAGAGGCTGTGTAGAGGGGAGAGAGGCAGTGTAGCGGGGAGAGAGGCTGTGTAGAGGGGAGAGAGGCTGTGTAGAGGGGTGAGAGGGGTGTGTAGAGAGGAGAGAGGTTGTGTAGAGAGGAGAGAGGTTGTGTAGAGAGGAGAGAGGCTGTGTAGAGAGCAGCGAGGATGTGTAGAGGGGCGAGAGAGCGTGTGGAAAGCAGTGATGTTGTGTAGAGAGGAGAGAGGCTGTGTAGAGGGGAGAGAGGCTGTGTAAAGGGGAGAGAGGGTGTGTAGAGATGAGGGAGGATACGTAGAGAGGAGAGCGGTTGTGTAGAGGAGAGTGAGATTGTGTAGAGAGGAGTGAGGTTGTATAGAGAGGAGAGAGGGTATTTAGAGAAGAGCGAGGATGTGTAGAGAGGAGAGGGGGTGTGTAGAGTGGAAAGAGGTTGTGTAGAGAGGAGACAGGTTGTGTAGAGAGCAGCGAGGATGTGTAGAGGGGCGAGAGAGCGTGTGGAAAGCAATGATGTTGTGTAGAGAGGAGAGAGGCTGTGTAGAGGGGAGAGAGGCTGTGTAGAGTGGAGAGAGGCTGTGTAAAGGGGAGAGAAGGTGTGTAGAGAGGAGCGAGGATGTGTAGAGGGGAGTGAGGCTGTGTGGAGAGGAGTGATGTTGTGTCGAGGAGACAGAGGGTGTGTAGAGATAAGTGGGGATGTGCAGAGAGGAGAGAGGCTGTGGAGAGGTGGCAGAGTCTGTGTAGAGAGGAGACAGAGTGTGTAGAGAGGAGCAATGTTGTGTAGAGGGGAGTGAGATTGTGTAGAGGGGAGAGAGGTTGTGTAGAGAAGACAGAGATTGTGTAGAGAGGAGAGAGGGTGCGTATAGTGGAGCGAGGCTGTGTAGAGGGGAGAGAGGCTGTGGAGAGAGGAGTGAGGGTGTGTAGAGTGGAGCGAGGCTGTGTAGAGGGGAGAGAGGCTGTATAGAGAGGAGAGAGGGTGTGTAGAGAGGAGTGAGGGTGTGTAGAGGGGAGAGAGGCTGTGTAGAGAGGAGAGAGAATGCGTTGAGAGGAGAGAGGTTGCGTAGAGGGGAGAGAGGTTGCGTAGAGGGGAGAGAGGTTGCGTAGAGGGGAGAGAGGCTGTGTACTGGGGAGAGAGGGTGTTTAGAGGGGAGAGAGGCTGTGTAGAGAGGAGAGAGGTTGTGTAGAGAGGAAAGAGGTTGTGTAGAGAGGAGACAGGTTGTGTAGAGAGCAGCGAGGATGTGTAGAGGGGTGAGAGAGCGTGTGGAAAGCAGTGATGTTGTGTAGAGAGGAGAGAGGCTGTGTAAAGGGGAGAGAGGGTGTGTAGATATGAGGGAGGATACGTAAAGAGAAGAACGTTTGTGTGGAGGGGAGAGAGATTGTGTAGAGAGGAGTGAAGTTGTGTAGAGAGGAGAGAGGGTGTTTAGAGAGGAGCGATGATGTGTAGAGAGGAGAGAGGGTGTGTAGAGAGGAGACGGTTTGTGTAGAGAGGAGAGAGGTTGTGTAGAGAGGAAAGAGTTTGTGTAGAGAGGAGAGAGGTTGTGTAGAGAGGAGCGAAGTTCTGTAGAGGGGAGAGAGGCTGTTTAGAGAGCATCGAGATAGTGTAGAGAGGAGAGAGGTTGCGTAGAGGGGAGAGAGATTGTGTAGAGAGGAGTGAGGTTGTGTAGACAGGAAAGTGTGTGTGTAGAGGGGAGCGAGGATGTGTAGAGAGGAGAGAGGGTGTTTAGAGAGGAGAGAGGCTGTGCAGAGAGGAGAGAGGCTGTGTAGAGAGGAGAGAGGCTGTGTAGAGAGGAGAGAGGCTGTGTAGAGGGGACAGAGGCTGTGTAGAGGGGAGAGAGGTTGTGTAGAGAGGAGAGAGAGTGTGTAGAGAGGAGCGATGTGTGGAGGGGAGAGAGATTGTGTGGAGGGGAGAGAGATTGTGTGGAGGGGAGAGAGCTTGTGTGGAGAGGAGAGAGGCTGTGTAAAGGGGAGAGAGGGTGTGTAGAGATGAGGGAGAATATGTAGAGAGGAGAGCGGTTGTGTAGAAGGGAGAGAGATTGTGAAGAGAGGAGTGAAGTTGTGTAGAGAGGCGAGAGGGTGTGTAGAGTGCAGAGAGGGTGAGAAGAGAGGAGCGAAGGTGTGTAGAGTGCAGAGAGTCTGTGTAGAGAGGAGAGAGGTTGTTTTGAGAGGAGAGAGTGTGAGTAATCGGAGCGATGATGTGTAGATGGGAGCGATGATGTGTTTTAGAGAGGAGCAATGTTGTGTAGAGAGGAGAGAGAGTGTTTAGAGGGGAGGGAGGGTGTGCAGAGAGGAGCAATGTTGCGTCGAGTGGAGAGAGGTTGCGTAGAGAGGAGAGAGGTTGTGTAGAGAGGAGAGAGGTTGTGTAGAGAGGAGAGAGTGTGTGTAGAGAGGAGAGAGTGTGTGTAGAGGGGAGTGAGGATGTGTAGTGAGGAGCAATGTTGTGTAGAGAGGGTGTGCAGAGAGGAACGATGTTGTGCAGAGAGGAGAGAGGGTCTGTCGAGGGGTGAGAATTTGTGTAGATCGGAGAGAAGTTGTGTAGAGGGGAGAGAGGTTGTGTAGAGAGGAGAGAGGCTGTGTAGAGAGAGGAGAGGCTGTGTAGAGGGGAGACAGGGTTTGTAGAGGGGAGAGGGCTTGTAGTGGGGAGAGAGGTTGTGTAGAGGGGAGAGATGGTGTGTAGAGAGGAACGATGTTGTGTAGAGGGGAGAGAGGTTGTGTAGAGAGGAGAGAGAGTGTGTAGAGAGGAGCGATGTGTGGAGAGGAGAGAGGCTGTGTAGAGGGGAGAGAGGCTGTGTAAGGGGGAGAGAGGCTGTGTAGAGTGGAGAGAGGCTGTGTAAAGGGGAGAGAGGGTGTGTACAGATGAGGGAGAATATGTAGAGTGGAGAGCGGTTGTGTAGAGGGGAGAGAGATTGTGTAGAGAGGAGTGTGGTTGTGTAGAGAGGGGCGATGTTGTGTAGAGAGGCGAGAGGGTGTGTAGAGTGCAGAGAGGGTGAGAAGAGAGGAGCGAAGGTGTGTACAGAGCAGAGAGTCTGTGAAGAGAGCAGAGAGGTTCTGTAGAGAGGAGAGAGGCTGTTTTGAGAGGAGAGAGTGTGAGTAGTCGGCGCGATGATGTGTAGATGGGAGCGATGATGTGTTTTAGAGAGGAGCAATGTTGTGTAGAGAGGAGAGAGAGTGTGTAGAGGGGAGAGAGGGTGTGCAGAGAGGAGCAATGTTGCGTCGAGTGGAGAGAGGTTGCGTATAGAGGAGAGGGGTTGTGTAGAGGGGAGAGAGTGTGTGTAGAGAGGAGAGAGGGTGTGTAAAGAGGGGAGAGGTTGTGTAGAGAGGAGAGAGTGTGTGTAGAGGGGAGAGAGGGTTTGTAGTGGGGAGAGAGGGCTTGTAGCGGGGAGAGAGGTTGTGTAGAGGGGAGAATGGGTGTGTAGAGAGGAGGGAGGGTGTGTAGGGGGAGAGTGGTTGTGTAGAGAGGAGCGAGGGTGCGTAGAGAGGAGGGAGACTGCGTAGATAGGAGAGAGATTCCGTACAGGGGAAAGAGGCTGTGTAGTGGGGACAGAGGGTGTGTAGAGGGGTGAGAGGTTGTGTAGAGAGGAGAGAGGCTGTGTAGAGAGGAGAGAGGCTGTGTAGAGGGGACAGACGCTGTGTAGAGGGGAGAGAGTTTGTGTAGAGAGGATAGAGAGCGTGTAGAGAGGAGCGATGTGTAGCGGGGAGAGAGATTGTGTAGAGGGGAGAGAGGCTGTGTAGAGGGGAGAGAGGCTGTGTAGAGGGGAGAGAGGCTGTGTAGAGGGGACAGACGCTGTGTAGAGGGGAGAGAGTTTGTGTAGAGAGGATAGAGAGCGTGTAGAGAGGAGCGATGTGTAGCGGGGAGAGAGATTGTGTAGAGGGGAGAGAGGCTGTGTAGAGGGGAGAGAGGCTGTGTAGAGGGGAGAGAGGCTGTGTAGAGGGGAGAGAGGCTGTGTAGAGGGGTGAGAGGGGTGTGTAGAGAGGAGAGAGGTTGTGTAGAGAGGAGAGAGGTTGTGTATAGAGGAGAGAGGCTGTGTAGAGATGAGAGAGGCTGTGTAGAGGGGTGAGAGGGTGTGTAGAGAGGAGAGAGGTTGTGTAGAGAGGAGAGAGGTTGTGTAGAGAGGAGAGAGGTTGTGTAGAGAGGAGAGAGGTTGTGTAGAGATGAGAGAGGCTGTGTAGAGGGGACAGAGGCTGTGTAGAGGGGAGAGAGGTTGTGTAGAGAGGAGAGAGAGTGTGTAGAGAAGAGCGATGTGTAGCGGGGAGAGAGATTGTGTAGAGGGGAGACAGCTTGTGTGGAGAGGAGAGAAGTTGTGTAGAGCGGGGAGAGGCTGTGTAGAGAAGAGAGAGATTGTGTAGAGAGGATAGAGGCTGTGTAGAGGGGAGAGAGCATGTGTAGAGAGGAGAGAGACTGCGTTGAGAGGAGCGAGGTTGCGTAGAGGGGAGAGAGGTTGCGTAGAGGGGAGAGAGGCTGTGTAGTGGGGAGAGAGGCTGTGTAGAGGGGAGAGAGGCTGTGTAGAGGGGACAGACGCTGTGTAGAGGGGAGAGAGTTTGTGTAGAGAGGATAGAGAGCGTGTAGAGAGGAGCGATGTGTAGCGGGGAGAGAGATTGTGTAGAGGGGAGAGAGGCTGTGTAGAGGGGAGAGAGGCTGTGTAGAGGGGAGAGAGGCTGTGTAGAGGGGTGAGAGGGGTGTGTAGAGAGGAGAGAGGTTGTGTAGAGAGGAGAGAGGTTGTGTAGAGAGGAGAGAGGCTGTGTAGAGAGCAGCGAGGATGTGTAGAGGGGCGAGAGAGCGTGTGGAAAGCAGTGATGTTGTGTAGAGAGGAGAGAGGCTGTGTAGAGGGGAGAGAGGCTGTGTAAAGGGGAGAGAGGGTGTGTAGAGATGAGGGAGGATACGTAGAGAGGAGAGCGGTTGTGTAGAGGAGAGTGAGATTGTGTAGAGAGGAGTGAGGTTGTATAGAGAGGAGAGAGGGTGTTTAGAGAAGAGCGAGGATGTGTAGAGAGGAGAGGGGGTGTGTAGAGTGGAAAGAGGTTGTGTAGAGAGGAGACAGGTTGTGTAGAGAGCAGCGAGGATGTGTAGAGGGGCGAGAGAGCGTGTGGAAAGCAATGATGTTGTGTAGAGAGGAGAGAGGCTGTGTAGAGGGGAGAGAGGCTGTGTAGAGTGGAGAGAGGCTGTGTAAAGGGGAGAGAACGTGTGTAGAGAGGAGCGAGGATGTGTAGAGGGGAGTGAGGCTGTGTGGAGAGGAGTGATGTTGTGTCGAGGAGACAGAGGGTGTGTAGAGATAAGTGGGGATGTGCAGAGAGGAGAGAGGCTGTGGAGAGGTGACAGAGTCTGTGTAGAGAGGAGACAGAGTGTGTAGAGAGGAGCAATGTTGTGTAGAGAGGAGACAGAGTGTGTAGAGAGGAGCAATGTTGTGTAGAGGGGAGTGAGATTGTGTAGAGGGGAGAGAGGTTGTGTAGAGAAGACAGAGATTGTGTAGAGAGGAGAGAGGGTGCGTATAGTGGAGCGAGGCTGTGTAGAGGGGAGAGAGGCTGTGGAGAGAGGAGTGAGGGTGTGTAGAGTGGAGCGAGGCTGTGTAGAGGGGAGAGAGGCTGTATAGAGAGGAGAGAGGGTGTGTAGAGAGGAGTGAGGGTGTGTAGAGGGGAGAGAGGCTGTGTAGAGAGGAGAGAGAATGCGTTGAGAGGAGAGAGGTTGCGTAGAGGGGAGAGAGGTTGCGTAGAGGGGAGAGAGGCTGTGTACTGGGGAGAGAGGGTGTTTAGAGGGGAGAGAGGCTGTGTAGAGAGGAGAGAGGTTGTGTAGAGAGGAAAGAGGTTGTGTAGAGAGGAGACAGGTTGTGTAGAGAGCAGCGAGGATGTGTAGAGGGGCGAGAGAGCGTGTGGAAAGCAGTGATGTTGTGTAGAGAGGAGAGAGGCTGTGTAAAGGGGAGAGAGGGTGTGTAGATATGAGGGAGGATACGTAAAGAGAAGAACGTTTGTGTGGAGGGGAGAGAGATTGTGTAGAGAGGAGTGAAGTAGTGTAGAGAGGAGAGAGGGTGTTTAGAGAGGAGCGATGATGTGTAGAGAGGAGAGAGGGTGTGTAGAGAGGAGACGGTTTGTGTAGAGAGGAGAGAGGTTGTGTAGAGAGGAAAGAGTTTGTGTAGAGAGGAGAGAGGTTGTGTAGAGAGGAGCGAAGTTCTGTAGAGGGGAGAGAGGCTGTTTAGAGAGCATCGAGATAGTGTAGAGAGGAGAGAGGTTGCGTAGAGGGGAGAGAGATTGTGTAGAGAGGAGTGAGGTTGTGTAGACAGGAAAGTGTGTGTGTAGAGGGGAGCGAGGATGTGTAGAGAGGAGAGAGGGTGTTTAGAGAGGAGAGAGGCTGTGCAGAGAGGAGAGAGGCTGTGTAGAGAGGAGAGAGGCTGTGTAGAGAGGAGAGAGGCTGTGTAGAGAGGAGAGAGGCTGTGTAGAGAGGAGAGAGGCTGTGTAGAGGGGACAGAGGCTGTGTAGAGGGGAGAGAGGTTGTGTAGAGAGGAGAGAGAGTGTGTAGAGAGGAGCGATGTGTGGAGGGGAGAGAGATTGTGTGGAGGGGAGAGAGATTGTGTGGAGGGGAGAGAGCTTGTGTGGAGAGGAGAGAGGCTGTGTAAAGGGGAGAGAGGGTGTGTAGAGATGAGGGAGAATATGTAGAGAGGAGAGCGGTTGTGTAGAAGGGAGAGAGATTGTGAAGAGAGGAGTGAAGTTGTGTAGAGAGGCGAGAGGGTGTGTAGAGTGCAGAGAGGGTGAGAAGAGAGGAGCGAAGGTGTGTAGAGTGCAGAGAGTCTGTGTAGAGAGGAGAGAGGTTGTTTTGAGAGGAGAGAGTGTGAGTAATCGGAGAGATGATGTGTAGATGGGAGCGATGATGTGTTTTAGAGAGGAGCAATGTTGTGTAGAGAGGAGAGAGAGTGTTTAGAGGGGAGGGAGGGTGTGCAGAGAGGAGCAATGTTGCGTCGAGTGGAGAGAGGTTGCGTAGAGAGGAGAGAGGTTGTGTAGAGAGGAGAGAGGGTGTGTAGAGAGGAGAGAGGTTGTGTAGAGAGGAGAGAGTGTGTGTAGAGAGGAGAGAGTGTGTGTAGAGGGGAGTGAGGATGTGTAGTGAGGAGCAATGTTTTGTAGAGAGGGTGTGCAGAGAGGAACGATGTTGTGCAGAGAGGAGAGAGGGTCTGTCGAGGGGTGAGAATTTGTGTAGATCGGAGAGAAGTTGTGTAGAGGGGAGAGAGGTTGTGTAGAGAGGAGAGAGGCTGTGTAGAGAGAGGAGAGGCTGTGTAGAGGGGAGACAGGGTTTGTAGCGGGGAGAGGGCTTGTAGTGGGGAGAGAGGTTGTGTAGAGGGGAGAGATGGTGTGTAGAGAGGAACGATGTTGTGTAGAGGGGAGAGAGGTTGTGTAGAGAGGAGAGAGAGTGTGTAGAGAGGAGCGATGTGTGGAGAGGAGAGAGGCTGTGTAGAGGGGAGAGAGGCTGTGTAAGGGGGAGAGAGGGTGTGTACAGATGAGGGAGAATATGTAGAGTGGAGAGCGGTTGTGTAGAGGGGAGAGAGATTGTGTAGAGAGGAGTGTGGTTGTGTAGAGAGGGGCGATGTTGTGTAGAGAGGCGAGAGGGTGTGTAGAGTGCAGAGAGGGTGAGAAGAGAGGAGCGAAGGTGTGCAGACAGCAGAGAGTCTGAAGAGAGCAGAGAGGTTCTTTAGAGAGGAGAGAGGCTGTTTTGAGAGGAGAGAGTGTGAGTAGTCGGCGCGATGATGTGTAGATGGGAGCGATGATGTGTTTTAGAGAGGAGCAATGTTGTGTAGAGAGGAGAGAGAGTGTGTAGAGGGGAGAGAGGGTGTGCAGAGAGGAGCAATGTTGCGTCGAGTGGAGAGAGGTTGCGTATAGAGGAGAGGGGTTGTGTAGAGGGGAGAGAGTGTGTGTAGAGAGGAGAGAGGGTGTGTAAAGAGGGGAGAGGTTGTGTAGAGAGGAGAGAGTGTGTGTAGAGGGGAGAGAGGGTTTGTAGTGGGGAGAGAGGGCTTGTAGCGGGGAGAGAGGTTGTGTAGAGGGGAGAATGGGTGTGTAGAGAGGAGGGAGGGTGTGTAGGGGGAGAGTGGTTGTGTAGAGAGGAGCGAGGGTGCGTAGAGAGGAGGGAGACTGCGTAGATAGGAGAGAGATTCCGTACAGGGGAAAGAGGCTGTGTAGTGGGGACAGAGGGTGTGTAGAGGGGTGAGAGGTTGTGTAGAGAGGAGAGAGGCTGTGTAGAGAGGAGAGAGGCTGTGTAGAGGGGACAGACGCTGTGTAGAGGGGAGAGAGTTTGTGTAGAGAGGATAGAGAGCGTGTAGAGAGGAGCGATGTGTAGCGGGGAGAGAGATTGTGTAGAGGGGAGAGAGGCTGTGTAGAGGGGAGAGAGGCTGTGTAGAGGGGACAGACGCTGTGTAGAGGGGAGAGAGTTTATGTAGAGAGGATAGAGAGCGTGTAGAGAGGAGCGATGTGTAGCGGGGAGAGAGATTGTGTAGAGGGGAGAGAGGCTGTGTAGAGGGGAGAGAGGCTGTGTAGAGGGGAGAGAGGCTGTGTAGAGGGGAGAGAGGCTGTGTAGAGGGGAGAGAGGCTGTGTAGAGGGGTGAGAGGGGTGTGTAGAGAGGAGAGAGGTTGTGTAGAGAGGAGAGAGGTTGTGTAGAGAGGAGAGAGGCTGTGTAGAGATGAGAGAGGCTGTGTAGAGGGGTGAGAGGGTGTGTAGAGAGGAGAGAGGTTGTGTAGAGAGGAGAGAGGTTGTGTAGAGAGGAGAGAGGTTGTGTAGAGAGGAGAGAGGTTGTGTAGAGAGGAGAGAGACTGTGTAGAGATGAGAGAGGCTGTGTAGAGGGGACAGAGGCTGTGTAGAGGGGAGAGAGGTTGTGTAGAGAGGAGAGAGAGTGTGTAGAGAAGAGCGATGTGTAGCGGGGAGAGAGATTGTGTAGAGGGGAGACAGCTTGTGTGGAGAGGAGAGAAGTTGTGTAGAGCGGGGAGAGGCTGTGTAGAGAAGAGAGAGATTGTGTAGAGAGGATAGAGGCTGTGTAGAGGGGAGAGAGCATGTGTAGAGAGGAGAGAGACTGCGTTGAGAGGAGCGAGGTTGCGTAGAGGGGAGAGAGGTTGCGTAGAGGGGAGAGAGGCTGTGTAGTGGGGAGAGAGGTTGTGTAGAGGGGAGAGAGGTTGTGTAGAGAGGAAACAGGTTGTGTAGAGAGGAGACAGGTTGTGTAGAGAGCAGCGAGGATGTGCAGAGGGGCGAGAGAGCGTGTGGAAAGCAGTGATGTTGTGTAGAGAGGAGAGAGGCTGTGTAGAGGGGAGAGAGGCTGTGTAGAGTGGAGAGAGGCTGTGTAAAGGGGAGAGAGGGTGTGTAGAGAGGAGCGAGGATGTGTAGAGGAGAGTGAGGCTGTGTGGAGAGGAGTGATGTTGTGTCGAGGGGACAGAGGGTGTGTAGAGATGAGTGGGGATGTGTAGAGAGGAGAGAGGCTGTGTAGAGGTGACAGAGTCTGTGTAGAGAGGAGCAATGTTGTGTAGAGGGGAGTGAGATTGTGTAGAGGGGAGAGAGGTTGTGTAGAGAGGAGAGAAGTTGTGTAGAGGGGGGAGAGGCTGTGTAGAGAAGACAGAGATTGTGTAGAGAGGAGAGAGGGTGCGTATAGTGGAGCGAGGCTGTGTAGAGGGGAGAGAGGCTGTGGAGAGAGGAGTGAGGGTGTGTAGAGTGGAGCGAGGCTGTGTAGAGGGGAGAGAGGCTGTATAGAGAGGAGAGAGGGTGTGTAGAGAGGAGTGAGGGTGTGTAGAGGGGAGAGAGGCTGTGTAGAGGGGAGAGAGGCTGTGTAGAGGGGAGAGAGGCTGTGTAGAGAGGAGAGAGACTGCGTTGAGAGGAGAGAGGTTGCGTAGAGGGGAGAGAGGTTGCGTAGAGGGGAGAGAGGTTGCGTAGAGGGGAGAGAGGCTGTGTAGAGAGGAGAGAGGTTGCGTAGAGGGGAGAGAGGCTGTGTAGAGAGGAGAGAGGTTGTGTAGAGAGGAAAGAGGTTGTGTAGAGAGGAGACTGGTTGTGTGGAGAGCAGCGAGGATGTGTAGAGGGGCGAGAGAGCGTGTGGAAAGCAGTGATGTTGTGTAGAGAGGAGAGAGGCTGTGTAGAGGGGAGAGAGGCTGTGTAGAGGGGAGAGAGGCTGTGTAGATGGAGAGAGGCTGTGTAAAGGGGAGAGAGGGTGTGTAGATATGAGGGAGGATACGTAAAGAGAAGAGCGTTTGTGTGGAGGGGAGAGAGATTGTGTAGAGAGGAGTGAAGTTGTGTAGAGAGGAGAGAGGGTGTTTAGAGAGGAGCGATGATGTGTAGAGAGGAGAGAGGGTGTGTAGAGAGGAGACGGTTTGTGTAGAGAGGAGACGGTTTGTGTAGAGAGGAGAGAGTTTGTGTAGAGAGGAGAGAGGTTGTGTAGAGAGGAAAGAGTTTGTGTAGAGAGGAGAGAGATTGTGTAGAGAGGAGCGAAGTTCTGTAGAGGGGAGAGAGGCTGTTTAGAGAGGATCGAGATAGTGTAGAGAGGAGAGAGGTTGCGTAGAGGGGAGAGAGATTGTGTAGAGAGGAGTGAGGTTGTGTAGACAGGAAAGTGTGTGTGTAGAGGGGAGCGAGGATGTGTAGAGAGGAGAGAGGGTGTTTAGAGAGGAGAGAGGCTGTGCAGAGAGGAGAGAGGCTTTGTAGAGAGGAGAGAGGCTTTGTAGAGAGGAGAGAGGCTGTGTAGAGAGGAGAGAGGCTGTGTAGAGGGGACAGAGGCTGTGTAGAGGGGAGAGAGGTTGTGTAGAGAGGAGAGAGAGTGTGTAGAGAGGAGCGATGTGTGGAGGGGAGAGAGATTGTGTGGAGGGGAGAGAGATTGTGTGGAGGGGAGAGAGGCTGTGTAAAGGGGAGAGAGGGTGTGTAGAGATGAGGGAGAATATGTAGAGAGGAGAGCGGTTGTGTAGAAGGGAGAGGGATTGTGAAGAGAGGAGTGAGGTTGTGTAGAGAGGAGCGATGTTGTGTAGAGAGGCGAGAGGGTGTGTAGAGTGCAGAGAGGGTGAGAAGAGAGGAGCGAAGGTGTGTAGAGTGCAGAGAGGAGAGAGGTTGTTTTGAGAGGAGAGAGTGTGAGTAGTCGGAGCGATGATGTATAGATGGGAGCGATGATGTGTTTTAGAGAGGAGCAATGTTGTGTAGAGAGGAGAGAGAGTGTTTAGAGGGGAGGGAGGGTGTGCAGAGAGGAGCAATGTTGCGTCGAGTGGAGAGAGGTTGCGTAGAGAGGAGAGAGGTTGTGTAGAGAGGAGAGGGGTTGTGTAGAGAGGAGAGAGGGTGTGTAGAGAGGAGAGAGGTTGTGTAGAGAGGAGAGAGGTTGTGTAGAGAGGAGAGAGGTTGTGTAGAGAGGAGAGAGTGTGTGTAGAGAGGAGAGAGTGTGTGTAGAGGGGAGTGAGGATGTGTAGTGAGGAGCAATGTTGTGTAGAGAGGGTGTGCAGAGAGGAACGATGTTGTGCAGAGAGGAGAGAGGGTCTGTCGAGGGGTGAGAATTTGTGTAGATCGGAGAGAAGTTGTGTAGAGGGGAGAGAGGTTGTGCAGAGAGAGGAGAGGCTGTGTAGAGGGGAGACAGGGTTTGTAGAGGGGAGAGGGCTTGTAGTGGGGAGAGAGGTTGTGTAGAGGGGAGAGATGGTGTGTAGAGAGGAGGGAGGGTGTGTAGAGAGGAGGGAGACTGCGTAGAGAGGAGAGATATTCCATAGAGGGAAAGAGGCTGTGTAGTGGGGAGAGAGGGTGTGTAGAGGGGAGAGAGGCTGTGTAGAGAGGATCGAGATAGTGTAGAGAGGAGAGAGGTTGCGTAGAGGGGAGAGAGATTGTGTAGAGAGGAGTGAGGTTGTGTAGACAGGAAAGTGGGTCTGTAGAGGGGAGCGAGGATGTGTAGGGAGGGGAGAGGGTGTGTAGAGAGGAGAGAGTCTGTGCAGAGAGGAACGATGTTGTGTAGAGGGGAGAGAGGTTGTGTAGAGAGGAGAGAGAGTGTGTAGAGAGGAGCGATGTGTGGAGAGGAGAGAGGCTGTGTAGAGGGGAGAGAGGCTGTGTAAAGGGGAGAGATGGTGTGTAGAGATGAGGGAGAATATGTAGAGAGGAGAGCGGTTGTGTAGAGGGGAGAGAGATTGTGTAGAGAGGAGTGAGGTTGTGTAGAGAGGGGCGATGTTGTGTAGAGAGGCGAGAGGGTGTGTAGAGTGAAGAGAGGGTGAGAAGAGAGGAGCGAAGGTGTGTAGAGAGCAGAGAGTCTGTGAAGAGAGCAGAGAGGTTGTGTAGAGAGGAGAGAGGCTGTTTTGAGAGGAGAGAGTGTGAGTAGTCGGCGCGATGATGTGTAGATGGGAGCGATGATGTGTTTTAGAGAGGAGCAATGTTGTGTAGAGAGGAGAGAGAGTGTGTAGAGGGGAGAGAGGGTGTGCAGAGAGGAGCAATGTTGCGTCGAGTGGAGAGAGGTTGCGTATAGAGGAGAGAGGTTGTGTAGAGAGGAGAGAGACTGCGTAGAGATGAGAGAGGCTGTGTAGAGGGGACAGAGGCTGTGTAGAGGGGAGAAAGGCTGTGTAGAGGGGTGAGAGGGGTGTGTAGAGAGGAGAGAGGTTGTGTAGAGAGGAGAGAGGTTGTGTAGAGAGGAGAGAGGTTGTGTAGAGAGGAGAGAGGCTGTGTAGAGATGAGAGAGGCTGTGTAGAGGGGTGAAAGGGTGTGTAGAGAGGAGAGAGGTTGTGTAGAGAGGAGAGAGGTTGTGTAGAGAGGAGAGAGGTTGTGTAGAGAGGAGAGAGGTTGTGTAGAGAGGAGAGAGACTGCGTAGAGATGAGAGAGGCTGTGTAGAGGGGACAGAGGCTGTGTAGAGGGGAGAGAGGTTGTGTAGAGAGGAGAGAGAGTGTGTAGAGAAGAGCGATGTGTAGCGGGGAGAGAGATTGTGTAGAGGGGAGACAGCTTGTGTGGAGAGGAGAGAAGTTGTGTAGAGCGGGGAGAGGCTGTGTAGAGAAGAGAGAGATTGTGTAGAGAGGATAGCGGCTGTGTAGAGGGGAGAGAGCATGTGTAGAGAGGAGAGAGACTGCGTTGAGAGGAGCGAGGTTGCGTTGAGAGGAGCGAGGTTGCGTAGAGGGGAGAGAGGTTGCGTAGAGGGTAGAGAGGCTGTGTAGTGGGGAGAGAGGGTGTGTAGAGGGGAGAGAGGCTGTGTAAAGTGGAGAGAGGCTGTGTAGAGTGGAGAGAGGGTGTGTAGAGAGGAGAGAGGTTGTGTAGAGAGGAGACAGGTTGTGTAGAGAGGAGACAGGTTGTGTAGAGAGCAGCAAGGATGTGCAGAGGGGCGAGAGAGCGTGTGGAAAGCAGTGATGTTGTGTAGAGAGGAGAGAGGCTGTGTAGAGGGGAGAGAGGCTGTGTAGAGTGGAGAGAGGCTGTGTAAAGGGGAGAGAGGGTGTGTAGAGATGAGGGAGGATATGTAGAGAGGAGAGCAGTTGTGTAGAGGGGAGAGAGATTGTGTAGAGATGAGTGAGGTTGTGTAGAGAGGACAGAGGGTGTGTAGAGTGGAGAGAGGCTGTGTAAAGGGCAGAGAGGGTGTGTAGAGAGGAGAGAGGGTGTTTAGAGAGGAGCGAGGATGTGTAGAGAGGAGCGATGTTGTGTAGAGAGGAGTGATGTTGTGTCGAGGGGACAGAGGGTGTGTAGAGATGAGTGGGGATGTGTAGAGAGGAGAGAGGCTGTGTAGAGGAGACAGAGATTGTGTAGAGTGGAGCGAGGCTGTGTAGAGGGGAGCGAGGCTGTGGAGAGAGGAGTGAGTGTGTGTAGAGAGGAGAGAGGGTGTGTAGAGTGGAGCGAGGCTGTGTAGAGGGGAGAGAGGCTGTGGAGAGAGGAGAGAGGGTGTGTAGAGGGGAGAGAGGTTGTGGAGAGGGAGAGAGGGTGTGTAGAGAGGAGAAAGGTTGTGTAGAGATGAGAGAGGCTGTATAGAGAGGAGACAGGGTGTGTAGAGAGGAGTGAGGGTGTGTAGAGGGGAGAGAGGCTGTGTAGAGTGGAGAGAGACTGCGTTGAGAGGAGAGAGGTTGCGTAGAGGGGAGAGAGGTTGCGTAGAGGGGAGAGAGGCTGTGTACTGGGGAGAGAGGCTGTGTTGAGGGGAGAGAGGCTGTGTTGAGGGGAGAGAGGCTGTGTAGAGAGGAGAGAGGTAGTGTAGAGAGGAAAGAGGTTGTGTAGAGAGGAGACAGGTTGTGTAGAGAGCAGCGAGGATGTGTAGAGGGGCGAGAGAGCGTGTGGAAAGCAGTGATGTTGTGTAGAGAGGAGAGAGGCTGTGTAGAGGGGAGAGAGGCTGTGTAGAGTGGAGAGAGTCTGTGTAAAGGGAGAGAGGGTGTGTAGAGATGAGGGAGGATACGTAAAGAGAAGAGCGGTTGTGTGGAGGGGAGAGAGATTGTGTAGAGAGGAGAGAGGGTGTTTAGAGAGGAGCGAGGATGTGTAGAGAGGAGAGAGGGTGTGTAGAGAGGAGACGGTTTGTGTGGAGAGGAGAGAGGCTGTGTAGAGAGGAAAGAGTTTGTGTAGAGAGGAGAGAGGTTGTGTAGAGAGGAGCGATGTTCTGTAAAGGGGAGAGAGGCTGTTTAGAGAGGTTCGAGATGGTGTAGAGAGGAGAGAGGTTGCGTAGAGGGGAGAGAGATTGTGTAGAGAGGAGTGAGGTTGTGTAGACAGGAAAGTGGGTGTGTAGAGGGGAGCGAGGATGTGTAGAGAGGAGAGAGGGTGTGCAGAGAGGAGAGAGGCTGTGCAGAGAGGAGCGATGTTGTGTAGAGGGGAGAGAGGGTGTGTCGAGCGGTGAGAGGCTGTGTAGAGAGGAGAGAGGCTTTGTAGAGAGGAGAGAGGTTGTTTATAGAGGAGAGAGGCTGTGTAGAGAGGAGAGAAGCAGTGTAGAGAGGAGAGAGGCGGTGTAGAGGGGACAGAGGCTGTGTAGAGAGGAGAGAGAGTGTGTAGAGAGGAGCGATGTGTGGAGGGGAGAGAGATTGTGTGGAGGGGAGAGAGATTGTGTGGAGGGGAGAGAGCTTGTGTGGAGAGTAGAGAGGCTGTGTAGAGAGGAGAGAGGCTGTGTAGAGGGGACAGAGGCTGTGTAGAGGAGAGAGAGGTTGTATACAGAGGGGAGAAGTTGTGTAGAGCGGGGAGAGGCTGTGTAGAGAAGAGAGAGATTGTGTAGAGAGGATAGAGGCTGTGTAGAGCGGAGAGAGGATGTGTAGAGAGGGGAGAGACTGTGTTGAGAGGAGAGAGATTGCGTAGAGGGGAGAGAGGTTGCGTAGAGCGGAGAGAGGCTGTGTAGTGGGGAGAGATGGTGTGTAGAGGGGAGAGATGCTGTGTAGAGTGGAGAGAGGCTGTGTAGAGTGGAGAGAGGCTGTGTAGAGTGGAGAGAGGGTGTGTTGAGAGGGAGAGAGGTTGTGTAGAGAGGAGCGATGTTCTGTAGGGGGGAGAGAGGCTGTTTAGAGAGGATCGAGATAATGTAGAGAGGAGAGAGGTTGCGTAGAGGGGAGAGAGATTGTGTAGAGAGGAGTGAGATTGTGTAGACAGGAAAGTGGGTGTGTAGAGGGGAGCGAGGATGTGTAGAGAGGAAAGAGGTTGTGTAGAGAGGAGCGATGTTCTGTAGGGGGGAGAGAGGCTGTTTAGAGAGGATCGAGATAATGTAGAGAGGAGAGAGGTTGCGTAGAGGGGAGAGAGATTGTGTGGAGAGGAGTGAGATTGTGTAGACAGGAAAGTGGGTGTGTAGAGGGGAGCGAGGATGTGTAGAGAGGAGAGAGGGTGTGTAGAGAGGAGAGAGGCTGTGCAGAGAGGAGCGATGTTGTGTAGAGGGGAGTGAGGATGTGTCGAGCGGTGAGAGGCTGTGTAGAGAGGAGAGAGGGTTTGTAGAGAGGAGAGAGGTTGTGTGGAGAGGAGAGAGGCTGTGTAGAGAGGAGAGAGGCTGTGCAGAGGGGAGAGATGTTGTGTAGAGAGGAGAGAGAGTGTGTAGAGAGGAGCGATGTGTGGAGGGGAGAGAGATTGTGTAGAGGGGAGAGAGGCTGTGTAAAGGGGAGAGAGGGTGTGTAGAAATGAGGGAGAATATGTAGAGAGGAGAGCGGTTGTGTAGAGGGGAGAGAGATTGTGTAGAGAGCAGAGAGGGTGAGAAGAGAGGAGCGAAGGTGTGTAGAGAGCAGAGAGTCTGTGTAGAGAGGAGAGAGGTTGTGTAGAGAGGAGGGAGGCTGTTTTGAGAGGGGAGAGTGTGAGTAGTCGGAGCGATGATGTGTAGATGGGAGCGATGATGTGATTTAGAGAGGAGCAATGTTGTGTAGAGAGGAGAGAGAGTGTGTAGAGGGGAGAGAGGGTGTGCAGAGAGGAGCAATGTTGCGTCGAGAGGAGAGAGGTTGCGTAGGGAGGAGAGAGGTTGTGGAGCGAGGAGAGAGGCTGTGTAGAGGGGAGAGAGGGTGCGTAGAGAGCAGAGAGGTTGTGTAGAGAGGAGAGAGGTTGTGTAGAGAGGGGAGAGGTTGTGTAGAGAGGAGAGAGGTTGTGTAGAGAGGAGAGAGTGTATGTAGAGAGGAGAGAGTGTGTGTAGAGGGGAGTGAGGATGTGTAGTGAGGAGCAATGTTGTGTAGAGAGGGTGTGCAGAGAGGAACGATGTTGTGCAGAGAGGAGAGAGGGTCTGTCGAGGGGTGAGAATTTGTGTAGATCGGAGAGAAGTTGTGTAGAGGGGAGAGAGGTTGTGCAGAGAGGAGAGAGGCTGTGTAGAGAGAGGAGAGGCTGTGTAGAGGGGAGACAGGGTTTGTAGAGGGGAGAGGGCTTGTAGTGGGGAGAGAGGTTGTGTAGAGGGGAGAGATGGTGTGTAGAGAGGAGGGAGGGTGTGTAGAGAGGAGGGAGACTGCGTAGAGAGGAGAGATATTCCATAGAGGGAAAGAGGCTGTGTAGTGGGGAGAGAGGGTGTGTAGAGGGGAGAGAGGCTGTGTAGAGAGGATCGAGACAGTGTAGAGAGGAGAGAGGTTGCGTAGAGGGGAGAGAGATTGTGTAGAGAGGAGTGAGGTTGTGTAGACAGGAAAGTGGGTCTGTAGAGGGGAGCGAGGATGTGTAGGGAGGGGAGAGGGTGTGTAGAGAGGAGAGAGGCTGTGCAGAGAGGAACGATGTTGTGTAGAGGGGAGAGAGGTTGTGTAGAGAGGAGAGAGAGTGTGTAGAGAGGAGCGATGTGTGGAGAGGAGAGAGGCTGTGTAGAGGGGAGAGAGGCTGTGTAAAGGGGAGAGATGGTGTGTAGAGATGAGGGAGAATATGTAGAGAGGAGAGCGGTTGTGTAGAGGGGAGAGAGATTGTGTAGAGAGGAGTGAGGTTGTGTAGAGAGGGGCGATGTTGTGTAGAGAGGCGAGAGGGTGTGTAGAGTGAAGAGAGGGTGAGAAGAGAGGAGCGAAGGTGTGTAGAGAGCAGAGAGTCTGTGAAGAGAGCAGAGAGGTTGTGTAGAGAGGAGAGAGGCTGTTTTGAGAGGAGAGAGTGTGAGTAGTCGGCGCGATGATGTGTAGATGGGAGCGATGATGTGTTTTAGAGAGGAGCAATGTTGTGTAGAGAGGAGAGAGAGTGTGTAGAGGGGAGAGAGGGTGTGCAGAGAGGAGCAATGTTGCGTCGAGTGGAGAGAGGTTGCGTATAGAGGAGAGAGGTTGTGTAGAGAGGAGAGGGGTTGTGTAGAGAGGAGAGAGTGTGTGTAGAGAGGAGAGAGTGTGTGTAGAGGGGAAAGAGGCTGTGTAGTGGGGAGAGAGGCTGTGTAGAGGGGAGAAAGGCTGTGTAGAGGGGTGAGAGGGGTGTGTAGAGAGGAGAGAGGTTGTGTAGAGAGGAGAGAGGTTGTGTAGAGAGGAGAGAGGTTGTGTAGAGAGGAGAGAGGCTGTGTAGAGATGAGAGAGGCTGTGCAGAGGGGTGAAAGGGTGTGTAGAGAGGAGAGAGGTTGTGTAGAGAGGAGAGAGGTTGTGTAGAGAGGAGAGAGGTTGTGTAGAGAGGAGAGAGACTGCGTAGAGATGAGAGAGGCTGTGTAGAGGGGACAGAGGCTGTGTAGAGGGGAGAGAGGTTGTGTAGAGAGGAGAGAGAGTGTGTAGAGAAGAGCGATGTGTAGCGGGGAGAGAGATTGTGTAGAGGGGAGACAGCTTGTGTGGAGAGGAGAGAAGTTGTGTAGAGCGGGGAGAGGCTGTGTAGAGAAGAGAGAGATTGTGTAGAGAGGATAGAGGCTGTGTAGAGGGGAGAGAGCATGTGTAGAGAGGAGAGAGACTGCGTTGAGAGGAGCGAGGTTGCGTTGAGAGGAGCGAGGTTGCGTAGAGGGCAGAGAGGTTGCGTAGAGGGTAGAGAGGCTGTGTAGTGGGGAGAGAGGGTGTGTAGAGGGGAGAGAGGCTGTGTAAAGTGGAGAGAGGCTGTGTAGAGTGGAGAGAGGGTGTGTAGAGAGGAGAGAGGTTGTGTAGAGAGGAGAGAGGTTGTGTAGAGAGGAGAGAGGTTGTGTAGAGAGGAGAGAGGTTGTGTAGAGAGGAGACAGGTTGTGTAGAGAGCAGCGAGGATGTGCAGAGGGGCGAGAGAGCGTGTGGAAAGCAATGATGTTGTGTAGAGAGGAGAGAGGCTGTGTAGAGGGGAGAGAGGCTGTGTAGAGTGGAGAGAGGCTGTGTAAAGGGGAGAGAGGGTGTGTAGAGATGAGGGAGGATATGTAGAGTGGAGAGCAGTTGTGTAGAGGGGAGAGAGATTGTGTAGAGAGGAGTGAGGTTGTGTAGAGAGGACAGAGGGTGTGTAGAGTGGAGAGAGGCTGTGTAAAGGGCAGAGAGGGTGTGTAGAGAGTAGAGAGGGTGTTTAGAGAGGAGCGAGGATGTGTAGAGAGGAGCGATGTTGTGTAGAGAGGAGTGATGTTGTGTCGAGGGGACAGAGGGTGTGTAGAGATGAGTGGGGATGTGTAGAGAGGAGAGAGGCTGTGTAGAGGAGACAGAGATTGTGTAGAGTGGAGCGAGGCTGTGTAGAGGGGAGCGAGGCTGTGGAGAGAGGAGTGAGTGTGTGTAGAGAGGAGAGAGGGTGTGTAGAGTGGAGCGAGGCTGTGTAGAGGGGAGAGAGGCTGTGGAGAGAGGAGAGAGGGTGTGTAGAGGGGAGAGAGGTTGTGGAGAGGGAGAGAGGGTGTGTAGAGAGGAGAAAGGTTGTGTAGAGATGAGAGAGGCTGTATAGAGAGGAGAGAGGGTGTGTAGAGAGGAGTGAGGGTGTGTAGAGGGG
>NW_027277228.1:0-30466 GCF_030028105.1 Mobula birostris | reverse complement strand
GGAGAGTGTGGTGCACATTACAGTGTGGTACAGGAGGAGTGTGGGTATAGATTGCAGCATGGTACAGGGAGTGTGTGTGTACCGAGTAGAGCACGGTACAGGGAGAGTGTGGGTATAGAGTAGGGTGTGGTGCAGGGAGAGAGTGGGTATAGACTACAGTGTGGTAGAGGGAGAGTGTGGGTACAGAGTACAGTGTGGTACAGGGAGAGTGTGGGTACAGAGTACAGTGTGGTACAGGGAGTGTGTGGTACAGAGTAGAGTGCGATACAGGGAGAGTGTGGGTACAGTGTGGTACAGGGAGAGTGTGGTACAGGGAGAGTGTGGGTACAGAGTACAGCGTGGTACAGGGAGAGTGTTGTACAGAGTACGGCATGGTACAGGGAGAGTGTGGTTCAGCGTACAGTGTGGTACAGGGAGAGTGTGGGTACAGAGTAGAGTGTGGTACAGGGAGAGTGTGGGTACAGTGTACAGTGTGGTACAGGGTACAGTGTGGTACAGGGAGAGTGTGGGTACAGTGTACAGTGTGGTACAGGAAGAGTGTGGGTACAGAGTACAGTGTTGCACAGGGAGAGTGTGGTACAGAGTACAGTGTAGTACAGAGAGAGTGTGGTACATGTAGACTGTGGGTAAAGGGTACAGTGTGGTACAGGGAGAGTGTGGTACAGGGTACAGTGTGGTACAGGGAAAGTGTTGGTACAGAGTACAGTGTAGTACAGGGAGAGTGTGGGTACAGAGTACAGTGTGGTACAGGGAGACTGTGGGTACAGACTACATTGTGGTACAGGGAGAGTGTGGTACAGAGTACAGTGTAGTACAGAGAGAGTGTGGTACATGTAGACTGTGGGTAAAGGGTACAGTGTGGTACAGGGAGAGTGTGGTACAGGGTACAGTGTGGTACAGGGAAAGTGTTGGTACAGAGTACAGTGTAGTACAGGGAGAGTGTGGGTACAGAGTACAGTGTGGTACAGGGAGACTGTGGGTACAGACTACATTGTGGTACAGGGAGAGTGTGGGCACAGAGTACAGCATGGTACATGGAGAGTGTGGGTATAGAGTCCAGTGTTGTAGAGGGAGAGTGTGGTTATTGGCGACAGTGTGGTACAAGGAGAGTGTGGGTATAGGGTACAGTGTGGTACAGGGAGAATGTGGGTACAGAGTAGAGAGTGGAAAAGGGAGAGTGTGGCTATAGAGTGCAGTGTGGTATGGGGTACAGTGTGGTATATTGAGAGTGTGGGTACAGGGTACAGTGTGGTACAGGGAGAGTATGGTACTGAGTACAGTGTGGTACAGGGAGAGTGTGGTAGAGGGTAAAGGGTGGTACAGGGAGAGTGTGGTTACAGATTACAGTGTGGTATGGGGAGAATGTGGGTACAGAGTAAAGTGTGGTACAGGGAGACTGTGGGTACAGAGTACAGTGTGGTACAGGGAGAGTGTGGGTACAGAATACTGTGCGGTACAGGGAGAGTGTGGTACAGGGTACTGTGCGGTACAGGGAGAATGTGGGTACAGAGTACAGTGTGGTACAGCGACAGTGTTGGTACAGAGTACAGTGTGGTACAGAGTACAGTGTGGTACAGGGTACTGTGCGGTACAGGGAGAATGTGGGTACAGAGTACAGTGTGGTACAGGGAGAGTGTAGTACAGGGTACAGTGTGGTACAGGGAGAGTGTGGTACAGAGTACAGTGTGGTACAGCGAGAGTGTGAGTACAGGGTACAGTATGGTACAGGGAGAGCGTGGGTACAGAGTACAGCGTGGTACACGGAGAGTGCGGGTAGAGAGTGCAGTGTGGTATAGGGTACAGTGTGGTTAAGGGAGAGTGCGGGTTCAGGGTACACTGTGGTACAGGGAGAGTGTGGTACAGAGTACAGTGTGGTACAGCGAGAATGTGGGTACAGGGTAGAGTATGGTACAGGGACTGTGCGGGTATAGATTACAGCATGGTACACGGAGAGTGTGGCTACAGAGTGCAGTGTGGTATGGGGTACAGTGTGGTACATTGAGAGTGTGGGTACAGGGTACAGTGTGGTACAGGGAGGGTATGGTACTGAGTACAGTGTGGTACAGGGAGAGTGTGGTACAGAGTACAGTGTGGTACAGGGAGAGTGTGGTAGAGGGTAAAGGGTGGTACAGGGAGAATGTGGGTACAGAGTACAGTGTGGTACAGGGAGAGTGTGGGTACAGAGTACAGCGTGGTACAGGGAGAGTGTGGTACAGAGTAGAGTGTGGTACAGGGAGATTGTGGGTACAGAGTACAGCGTGGTACAGGGAGAGTGTGGTACAGAGTACAGTGTGGTACAGGGAGAGTGTGGGTACAGAGTACAGTGTGGTACAGCGAGAGTGTGGGTACAGGGTAGAGTATGCTAAAGGGACTGTGCAGGTATAGATTACAGCATGGTACACGGAGAGTGTGGCTACAGAGTGCAGTGTGGTCTGGGGTACAGTGTGGTACATTGAGAGTGTGGGTACAGGGTACAGTGTGGTACAGGGAGGGTATGGTACTGAGTACAGTGTGGTACAGGGAGAGTGTGGTACAGAGTACAGTCTGGTACAGGGAGAGTGTGGTAGAGGGTAAAGGGTGGTACAGGGAGAGTGTGGGCACAGATTACAGTGTGGTATGGGGAGAGTGTGGGTAAAGGGTACAGTGAGGTACAGGGAGAGCGTGGGTAAAGAGTACAGTGTGGTACAGGGAGAGTGTGGTACAGGGGACAGTGTGGTACAGGGAGAGTGTGGTACAGCGGACAGTGTGGTACAGGGAGAGTGTGGGTACAGATTACAGTGTGGTATGGGGAGAGTGTGGGTAAAGGGTACAGTGTGGTACAGGGAGAGTGTTGTACAGAGTACAGTGTGGTACAGGGAGAGTGTGTGTACAGAGTGCAGCGCGGTACAGGGAGAGTGTGGTACAGGGTACTGTGTGGTATAGGGACAATGTGGGTACAGAGTACAGTGTGGTACAGGGAGAGTGTAGTACAGGGTACAGTGTGGTACAGGGAGAGTGTGGTACAGAGTACACTGTGGTACAGCGAGAGTGTGGGTACAGGGTACAGTATGGTACAGGGAGAGCGTGGGTACAGAGTACAGCGTGGTAGACGGAGAGTGCGGGTAGAGAGTGCAGTGTGGTACAGGGTATAGTGTGGTAAAGGGAGAGTGTGGGTACAGGGTACACTGTGGTACAGGGAGAGTGTGGGTACAGAGTAAACTGTGGTAAAGGGAGAGCGTGGTACAGGGTACAGTGTGGTACAGGGAGAGTGTTGTACAGAGTACAGTGTGGTACAGGGAGAGTGTGGGTACAGAGTACAGTGTGGTACAGGGAGAGTTATGGTACAGAGTGCAGCGCGGTACAGGGAGAGTGTGGCACAGGGTACTGTGTGATATAGGGAGAATGTGGGTACAGAGTACAGTGTGGTACAGGGAGAGTGTAGTACAGGGTACAGTGTGGTACAGGGAGAGTTTGGTACAGAGTACACTGTGGTACAGCGAGAGTGTGGGTACAGGGTACAGTATGGTACAGGGAGAGCTTGGGTACAGAGTACAGCGTGGTAGACGGAGAGTGCGGGTAGAGAGTGCAGTGTGGTACAGGGTGCAGTGTGGTAAAGGGAGAGTGTGGGTACAGGGTACACTGTGGTACAGGGAGAGTGTGGGTACGGAGTAAACTATGGTAAAGGGAGTGCGTGGTACAGGGTACAGTGTGGTACAGGGAGAGTGTGGTACAGAGTACAGTGTGGTACAGGGAGAGGGTGGTACAGAGTACAGTGTGGTACAGCGAGAGTGTGGGTACAGGGTAGAGTATGGTACAGTGACTGTGTGGGTATAGAGTACAGCATGGTACACGGAGAGTGTGGCTATAGAGTGCAGTGTGGTATGGGGTACAGTGTGGTACATTGAGAGTGTGGGTACAGGGTACAGTGTGGTACAGGGAGAGTATGGTACTGAGTACAGTGTGGTACAGGGAGAGTGTGGTACAGAGTACAGTGTGGTACAGCGAGAGTGTGGGTACAGAGTAAAGTGTGGTACAGGGAGAGTGTGGTAGAGGGTAAAGGGTGGTACAGGGAGAGTGTGGGTACAGATTACAGTGTGGTATGGGGAGACTGTGGGTAAATGGTACAGTGTGGTACAGGGAGAGTCACGGTAAAGAGTACAGTGTGGTACAGGGAGAGTGTGGTACAGGGTACAGCGTGGTACACGGAGAGTGTGGTACAGCGGACAGTGAGGTACAGGGAGAGTGTGGGTACAGATTACAGTGTGGTATGGGGAGAGTGTGGGTAAAGGGTACACTGTGGTACAGGAAGAGTGTTGTACAGAGTACAGTTTGTTAGAGGGAGAGTGTGGGTACAGAGTACAGCGTGGTACAGGGAGAGTGTGGTACAGCGGACAGTGAGGTACAGCGAGAGTGTGGGTACAGATTACAGTGTGGTATGGGGAGAGTGTGGGTAAAGGGTACACTGTGGTACAGGAAGAGTGTTGTACAGAGTACAGTTTGTTAGAGGGAGAGTGTGGGTACAGAGTACAGTGTGGTACACGGAGAGTGTGGGTACAGAGTACAGTGTGGTACACGGAGAGTGCGGGTACAGAGTACAGTGTGGTACACGGAGAGTGTGGGTACAGAGTGCAGTGTGGTACAGGGAGAGTGTGGTACAGAGTACAGTGTGGTACAGGGAGTGTGTGGTACAGAGTACAGTGTGGGTACAGGGAGAGTGTGGTGCAGTGTACTGTGTGGTACAGAGTACAGTGTGGCACAGGGAGAGTGTGGGTACAGAGTGGTACAGGGAGAGTGTGGTACAGTGATAGTGTGGTACAGAGTACAGTGTGGTACAGGGAGAGTGTGGTACAGGGTACTGTGTGGTACAGGGAGAGTGTGGGTACAGAGTACAGTGTGGTAAAGGGAGAGTGTGGGTACAAAGTACAGCGTGGTACAGGCAGAATGTGGGTGCAGAGTACAGTGTGGTAAGGGGCGAGTGTGGGTACAGGGTACTGTGTGCTACAGGGAGAGCGTTGTACAGAGTACAGTGTGGTACAGGGAGAGTGTGGGTACAGAGTACAGTGTGGTACAGGGTGTGTGTGGGTACAGAGTAGAGTGTGGTACAGCGAGAGTGTGGTACAGAGTACAGTGTGTTACAGGAAGAGTGTGGTACAGTGTACAGTGTGATACTGGGACAGTGTGGGTGCAGAGTATAGGGTGGTACAGCGAGAGAGTGGTACAGATTACAGTGTGGTACAGGGAGAGTGTGGGTACAGAGTACAGTGTGGAAC
This sequence comes from Mobula birostris, assembly GCF_030028105.1. Classification (NCBI taxonomy): domain Eukaryota; kingdom Metazoa; phylum Chordata; class Chondrichthyes; order Myliobatiformes; family Myliobatidae; genus Mobula; species Mobula birostris. Next base: position 25,217 of record NW_027277228.1, on the reverse strand, counting down.
AGGGAGAGTGTGGTACAGAGTACAGTGTGGTACAGGGAGAGTGTGGTACAGGGTACTGTGTGGTACAGGGAGAGTGTGGGTACAGAGTACAGTGTGGTACAGGGAGAGTGGGGTACAGAGTACAGTGTGGTACAGGGAGAGTGTGGGTACAGGGAGAGTGTGGGTACAGAGTACAGTGTGGTACAGGGAGAGTGTGGTACGGGCACAGTGTGGTACAGGGAGAGTGTGGGTACAGAGTACAGTGTGGTACAGGGAGAGTGTGGTACAGGGTACTGTGTGGTACAGGGAGAGTGTGGGTACAGAGTACAGTGTGATACAGGGAGAGTGTGGGTACAGAGTACAGTGTGGTACAGGGAGTGTGTGGGTACAGAGTAGAGTGTGGTACAGCGAGAGTGTGGTACAGAGTACAGTGTGTTACAGGAAGAGTGTGGTACAGTGTACAGTGTGATACTGGGACAGTGTGGGTGCAGAGTATAGGGTGGTACAGCGAGAGAGTGGTACAGATTACAGTGTGGTACAGGGAGAGTGTGGGTACAGAGTACAGTGTGGTACAGGGAGAGTGTGGTACAGAGTACAGTGTGGTACAGGGAGAGTGTGGTACAGGGTACTGTGTGGTACAGGGAGAGTGTGGGTACAGAGTACAGTGTGGTACAGGGAGAGTGTGGGTACAGTGTACAGTGTGGTACAGGGAGTGTGTGGTACAGAGTACAGTGTGGTACAGGGAGAGTGTGGTACAGAGTACAGTGTGGTACAGGGAGAGTGTGGGTACAGAGTACAGTGTGGTACAGGGAGTGTGTGGGTACAGAGCACAGCGTGGTACACGGAGAGTGTGGGTACAGAGTGCAGTATGGTACCGGGTACAGTGTGGTTCAGGGAGGGAATGGTACAGAGTACAGTGTGGTACAGGGAGAGGGTGGTACAGAGTACAGTGTGGTACAGGGAGAATGTGGTACAGGGTACAGTGTGGTACAGGGAGAGTGTGGTACAGGGTACAGTGTGGTAAAGGGAAAGTGTGGGTACAGAGTGCAGTGTGGTACAGGGAGAGTGTGGTACAGAGTACTGTTTGCTAGAGGGACAGTGTGGTACAGGGAGAGTGTGGTACAGGGGACAGTGTGATACAGGGAGAGTGTGGTACAGAGTACAGTGTGGTACAGGGAGAGTGTGGGTACAGAGTACAGTGTGATACAGGGAGAGTGTGGTACAGAGTACAGTGTGGTACAGCGACAGTGTTGGTACAGAGTACAGTGTGGTAAAGGGAGAGTGTTGGTACAAGGTACAGTGTGGTACAGGGAGAGCGTGGGTACAAAGCACAGCGTGGTACACGGAGAGTGCGGGTAGAGAGTGCAGTGTGGTACACGGTACAGTGTGGTACAGGGAGAGTGTGGTAAAGGGTACAGTGTGGTACAGGGAGAGTGTGGGTACAGAGTACAGTGTGGTACAGGGAGAGTATGGGTACAGAGTACAGCGTGGTACAGGGAGAGTGTGGTACAGGGTACTGTGTGGTACAGGGAGAATGTGGGTACAGAGTAATGTGTGGTACAAGGAGAATGTGGGTACAGAGTACAGTGTGGTACAGGGAGAGTGTGGGCACAGAATACTGCGCGGTACAGGGAGAGAGTGGTACAGGGTACTGTGTGGTACAGGGAGAATGTGGGTACAGAGTACAGTGTGGTACAGGGAGAGTGTAGTACAGGGTACAGTGTGGTACAGGGAGAGTGTGGTACAGAGTACAGTGTGGTACAGCGAGAGTGTGGGTAGAGGGTACAGTATGGTGCAGGGAGAGCGTGAGTACAGAGTACAGCGTGGTACACGGAGAGTGCGGGTAGAGAGTGCAGTGTGGTATAGGGTACAGTGTGGTAAAGGGAGAGTCTGGGTACAGGGTACACAATGGTACAGGGAGAGTGTGGGTACAGAGTAAACTGTGGTAAAGGGAGAGCGTGGTACAGGGTACAGTGTGGTACAGGGAGAGTGTGGTACAGAGTACAGTGTGGTACAGGGAGAGTGTGGTACAGAGTACAGTGTGGTACAGGGAGAGTGTGGTACAGAGTACAGTGTGGTACAGCGAGAGTGTGGGTACAGGGTAGAGTATGGTACAGGGACTGTGCGGGTATAGATTACAGCATGGTACACGGAGAGTGTGGCTACAGAGGGCAGTGTGGTATGGGGTACAGTGTGGTACATTGAGAGTGTGGGTACAGGGTACAGTGTGGTACAGGGAGGGTATGGTACTGAGTACAGTGTGGTACAGGGAGAGTGTGGTACAGAGTACAGTGTGGTACAGCGAGAGTGTGGGTACAGAGTAAAGTGTGGTACAGGGAGAGTGTGGTAGAGGGTAAAGGGTGGTACAGGGAGAGTGTGGGTACAGATTACAGTGTGGTATGGGGAGACTGTGGGTAAATGGTACAGTGTGGTACAGGGAGAGTGTGGGTAAAGAGTACAGTGTGGTACAGGGAGAGTGTGGTACAGAGTACAGTGTGGTACAGGGAGAGTGTGGGTACAGAGTGCAGTGTTGTACATGGAGAGTGTTGTACAGAGTACAGCATGGTACTGGGAGAGTGTGGTACAGGGTACAGTGTGGTACAGGGACAGTGTGGGTACAGAGTACAGTGTGGTACAGGGAGAGTGCGGGTAGAGAGTGCAGTGTGGTATAGGGTACAGTGTGGTAAAGGGAGAGTCTGGGTACAGGGTACACAATGGTACAGGGAGAGTGTGGGTACAGAGTAAACTGTGGTAAAGGGAGAGCGTGGTACAGGGTACAGTGTGGTACAGGGAGAGTGTGGTACAGAGTACAGTGTGGTACAGGGAGAGTGTGGTACAGAGTACAGTGTGGTACAGCGAGAGTGTGGGTACAGGGTAGAGTATGGTACAGGGACTGTGCGGGTATAGATTACAGCATGGTACACGGAGAGTGTGGCTACAGAGGGCAGTGTGGTATGGGGTACAGTGTGGTACATTGAGAGTGTGGGTACAGGGTACAGTGTGGTACAGGGAGAGTATGGTACTGAGTACAGTGTGGTACAGGGAGAGTGTGGTACAGAGTACAGTGTGGTACAGCGAGAGTGTGGGTACAGAGTAAAGTGTGGTACAGGGAGAGTGTGGTAGAGGGTAAAGGGTGGTACAGGGAGAGTGTGGGTACAGATTACAGTGTGGTATGGGGAGACTGTGGGTAAATGGTACAGTGTGGTACAGGGAGAGTGTGGGTACAGAGTGCAGTGTTGTACATGGAGAGTGTTGTACAGAGTACAGCATGGTACTGGGAGAGTGTGGTACAGGGTACAGTGTGGTACAGGGACAGTGTGGGTACAGAGTACAGTGTGGTACAGGGAGAGTGTGGTACAGAGTACAGTGTGGTACAGGGAGAGTGTGGTACAGAGTACAGCCTGGTACACGGAGAGCGTGGGTCCAGAGTGCAGTGTGGTACAGGGTACAGTGTGGTACAGGGAGATTGTGGGTACAGGTTACAGTGTGGTACAGGGAGAGTGTTGTATAGAGTACAGTGTGTTACAGGGAGAGTGTGGGTACAGAGTACAGTGTGGTACAGGGAGAGTGTGGGTACAGAGTACAGTGTGGTACAGGGAGAGTGTGGTGCAGTGTACTGTGTGGTACAGAGAGAGTGTGGCACAGGGAGAGTGTGGGTACAGTGTGGTACAGGGAGAGTGTGGTACAGTGATAGTGTGGTACAGAGTACAGTGTGATACAGGGAGAGTGTGGGTACAGAGTACAGTGTGGTACAGGGAGAGTGTGGGTACAGGGTACAGTATGGTACAGGGAGAGCGTGGGTACAGATCACAGCGTGGTACACGGAGAGTGTGGGTACAGAGTGCAGTATGGTACCGGGTACAGTGTGGTACAGGGAGGGAATGGTACAGAGTACAGTGTGGTACAGGGAGAGTGTGGTACAGAGTACAGTGTGGTACAGGGAGAATGTGGTACAGGGTACAGTGTGGTACAGGGAGAGTGTGGTACAGAGTACAGTGTGGTACAGGGAGAATGTGGTACAGGGTACAGTGTGGTACAGGGAGAGTGTGGGTACAGAGTACAGTGTGGTACAGAGTGCAGTGTGGTACAGGGAGAGTGTGGTACAGAGTACAGTGTGGTACAGGGAGAATGTGGTACAGAGTACAGTGTGGTATAGGGAGAGTGTGGTACAGAGTACAGTGTGGTATAGGGAGAGTGTGGTACAGAGGACAGTGTGTTACAGCAAGAGTGTGGGTACAGAGTGCAGTGTGGTACAGGGTACAGTGTGGTACAGGGAGAGTGTGGTACAGAGGGCAATGTGGTACAGCAAGAGTGTGGGTACAGAGTGCAGTGTGGTACAGGGTACAGTGTGGTACAGGGAGAGTGTGGGTACAGGGTACAGTGTGGTACAGGAAGAGTGTTGTACAGAGTACAGCGTGGTACAGGGAGAGTGTGGGTATAGGGCAGACTGTGGTACAGGGTTTGTGTGGTACAGAGTACAGTGTGGTACAGCGAGAGTGTGGGTACAGAGTACAGTGTGGTACAGGGTACAGTGTGTTACATGGAGAGTGTGGGTACAGAGTACAGTGTGGTACAGGGAGAGTGTGGGTACAGAGTACAGCGTGGTACAGGGAGAGTGTGGGTATAGGGCAGACTGTGGTACAGGGTTTGTGTGGTACAGAGTACAGTGTGGTACAGCGAGAGTGTGGTTCAGAGTACAGTGTAGTACAGGGAGAGTGTGGGTACAGGGTACAGTGTGGTACAGGGAGAGTGTGGGTACAAGGTACAGTGGGATACAGGGAGATTGTGGGTACAGAGTGCAGTGTTGTACATGGAGAGCGTTGTACAGAGTACAGCATGGTACAGGGAGAGTGTGGTACAGGGTACAGTGTGGTATAGGGAGAATGTGGTACAGAGTACAGTGTGGTACAGGGAGAGTGTGGGTACAGAGTACAGTGTGGTACAGGGAGAGTGTGGTTATAGAGTACAGTGTGGTACAGGGAGAGTGTGGTACAGGGTACAGTGTGGTACAGGGAGAGTGTGGTACAGGGTACAGTGTGGTACAGGGAGAGTGTGGTACAGGGTACAGTGTGGTACAGGGAGAGTATGGTACAGAGTATAGTGTGGTGCAGGGAGAGTGTGGTACAGAGTACACTGTGGTACAGCAAGAGTGTGGGTACAGGGTACAGTATGGTACAGGGAGAGTGTGGGTACAGAGTACAGTGTGGTACACGGAGAGTGTGGGTACAGAGTACAGTGTGGCACAGGGAGAGTGTGGTACAGAGTACAGTGTGATACAGGGAGAGTGTGGTACAGAGTACAGTGTTGTACAGGGAGTGTGTGGTACAGAGTACATTGTGGTACAGGGAGAGTGTGGGTACAGGGTACAGTGTGGTACAGGAAGAGTGTGGATACAGAGTACAGTGTGGTACAGGGAGAGTGTGGTACAGAGTACAGTGTGGCACAGGGAGAGTGTGGGTACAGTGTGGTACAGGGAGAGTGTGGTACAGGGTTCAGTGTGGTACAGGGATAGTGTGGTACAGAGTACAGTGTGGTACAGGGAGAGTGTTGTACAGAGTACGGCATGGTACAGGGAGAGTGTGGTTCAGCGTACAGTGTGGTATGGGGAGAGTGTGGGTAAAGGGTACAGTGTGGTACAGGGAGAGTGTTGTACAGAGTACAGTGTGGTACAGGGAGAGTGTGGGTACAGAGTACAGTGTGGTACAGGGAGAGTGTGTGTACAGAGTGCAGCGCGGTACAGGGAGAGTGTGGTACAGGGTACTGTGTGGTACAGGGAGAGTGTGGCTACAGAGTACAGTGTGGTACAGGGAGAGTTATGGTACAGAGTGCAGCGCGGTACAGGGAGAGTGTGGCACAGGGTACTGTGTGATATAGGGAGAATGTGGGTACAGAGTACAGCGTGGTACAGGGAGAGTGTAGTACAGGGTACAGTGTGGTACAGGGAGAGTTTGGTACAGAGTACACTGTGGTACAGCGAGAGTGTGGGTACAGGGTACAGTATGGTACAGGGAGAGCTTGGGTACAGAGTACAGCGTGGTAGACGGAGAGTGCGGGTAGAGAGTGCAGTGTGGTACAGGGTACAGTGTGGTAAAGGGAGAGTGTGGGTACAGGGTACACTGTGGTACAGGGAGAGTGTGGGTACGGAGTAAACTATGGTAAAGGGAGTGCGTGGTACAGGGTACAGTGTGGTACAGGGAGAGTGTGGTACAGAGTACAGTGTGGTACAGGGAGAGGGTGGTACAGAGTACAGTGTGGTACAGGGAGAGTGTGGTACAGAGTACAGTGTGGTACAGGGAGAGTGTGGTAGAGGGTAAAGGGTGGTACAGGGAGAGTGTGGGCACAGATTACAGTGTGGTATGGGGAGAGTGTGGGTAAAGGGTACAGTGAGGTACAGGGAGAGCGTGGGTAAAGAGTACAGTGTGGTACAGGGAGAGTGTGGTACAGGGGACAGTGTGGTACAGGGAGAGTGTGGTACAGCGGACAGTGTGGTACAGGGAGAGTGTGGGTACAGATTACAGTGTGGTATGGGGAGAGTGTGGGTAAAGGGTACAGTGTGGTACAGGGAGAGTGTTGTACAGAGTACAGTGTGTTACAGGGAGAGTGTGGGTACAGAGTACAGTGTGGTACAGGGAGAGTGTGTGTACAGAGTGCAGCGCGGTACATGGAGAGTGTGGTACAGGGTACTGTGTGGTATAGGGACAATGTGGGTACAGAGTACAGTGTGGTACAGGGAGAGTGTAGTACAGGGTACAGTGTGGTACAGGGAGAGTGTGGTACAGAGTACACTGTGGTACAGCGAGAGTGTGGGTACAGGGTACAGTATGGTACAGGGAGAGCGTGGGTACAGAGTACAGCGTGGTAGACGGAGAGTGCGGGTAGAGAGTGCAGTGTGGTACAGGGTATAGTGTGGTAAAGGGAGAGTGTGGGTACAGGGTACACTGTGGTACAGGGAGAGTGTGGGTACAGAGTAAACTGTGGTAAAGGGAGAGCGTGGTACAGGGTACAGTGTGGTACAGGGAGAGTGTTGTACAGAGTACAGTGTGGTACAGGGAGAGTTATGGTACAGAGTGCAGCGCGGTACAGGGAGAGTGTGGCACAGGGTACTGTGTGATATAGGGAGAATGTGGGTACAGAGTACAGTGTGGTACAGGGAGAGTGTAGTACAGGGTACAGTGTGGTACAGGGAGAGTTTGGTACAGAGTACACTGTGGTACAGCGAGAGTGTGGGTACAGGGTACAGTATGGTACAGGGAGAGCTTGGGTACAGAGTACAGCGTGGTAGACGGAGAGTGCGGGTAGAAAGTGCAGTGTGGTACAGGGTACAGTGTGGTAAAGGGAGAGTGTGGGTACAGGGTACACTGTGGTACAGGGAGAGTGTGGGTACGGAGTAAACTATGGTAAAGGGAGTGCGTGGTACAGGGTACAGTGTGGTACAGGGAGAGTGTGGTACAGAGTACAGTGTGGTACAGGGAGAGGGTGGTACAGAGTACAGTGTGGTACAGCGAGAGTGTGGGTACAGGGTAGAGTATGGTACAGTGACTGTGTGGGTATAGAGTACAGCATGGTACACGGAGAGTGTGGCTACAGAGTGCAGTGTGGTATGGGGTACAGTGTGGTACATTGAGAGTGTGGGTACAGGGTACAGTGTGGTACAGGGAGAGTATGGTACTGAGTACAGTGTGGTACAGGGAGAGTGTGGTACAGAGTACAGTGTGGTACAGCGAGAGTGTGGGTACAGAGTAAAGTGTGGTACAGGGAGAGTGTGGTAGAGGGTAAAGGGTGGTACAGGGAGAGTGTGGGTACAGATTACAGTGTGGTATGGGGAGACTGTGGGTAAATGGTACAGTGTGGTACAGGGAGAGTGTGGGTAAAGAGTACAGTGTGGTACAGGGAGAGTGTGGTACAGGGGACAGTGTGGTACAGGGAGAGTATGGTACAGCGGACAGTGTGGTACAGGGAGAGTGTGGGTACAGATTACAGTGTGGTATGGGGAGAGTGTGGGTAAAGGGTACACTGTGGTACAGGAAGAGTGTTGTACAGAGTACAGTTTGTTAGAGGGAGAGTGTGGGTACAGAGTACAGTGTGGTACAGGGAGAGTGTGGGTACAGAGTACAGTGTGGTACACGGAGAGTGTGGGTACAGAGTGCAGTGTGGTACAGGGAGAGTGTGGTACAGAGTACAGTGTGGTACAGGGAGTGTGTGGTACAGAGTACAGTGTGGTACAGGGAGAGTGTGGGTACAGGTTACAGTGTGGTACAGGGAGAGTGTGGGTACAGAGTACAGCGTGGTACAGGGAGAGTGTGGTACAGGGTACTGTGTGGTACAGGGAGAATGTGGGTACAGTGTAATGTGTGGTACAAGGAGAATGTGGGTACAGAGTACAGTGTGGTACAGGGAGAGTGTGGGTACAGAATACTGCGCGGTACAGGGAGAGTGTGGTACAGGGTACTGTGTGGTACAGGGAGAATGTGGGTACAGAGTACAGTGTGGTACAGGGAGAGTGTAGTACAGGGTACAGTGTGGTACAGGGAGAGTGTGGTACAGAGTACAGTGTGGTACAGGGAGAGTGTGGGTACAGATTACAGTGTGGTATGGGGAGAGTGTGGGTATAGGGTACAGTGTGGTACAGGGAGAGTGTGTGTACAGAGTAGAGTGTGGAAAAGGGAGAGTGTGGCTACAGAGTACAGTGCGATACAGGGAGAGTGTGGGTACAGACTACAGTGTTCTACAGGGACAGTGTGGTACAGAGTACAGCGTGGTACAGGGAGAGTGTGGTACAGGGTACAGTGTGGAAAAGGGAGAGTGTGGCTACAGAGTACAGTGCGATACAGGGAGAGTGTGGGTACAGAGTACAGCGTGGTACAGGGAGAGTGTGGGTACAGTGTGGTACAGGGAGATTGTTGTACAGGGATAGAGTGTGGTACAGGGACAGTGTGGTACAGATTACAGTGCCGTACAGGGAGAGTGTGGTACAGATTACAGTGTGGTACAGGGAGAGTGTGGGTACAGAGTACAGTGTGGTACAGGGAGAGTGTGGGTACAGAGTACAGCGTGGTACAGGGAGAGTGTGGTACAGGGTAGAGTGTGGTACAGGGAGAGTGTGGTACAGATTACAGTGCCGTACAGGGAGAGTGTGGTACAGATTACAGTGTGGTACAGGGAGAGTGTCGGTATAGAGTACAGCATGCTGCAGGGAGAGTGTGGGTACAGAGTACAGTGTTGTAGGGGGAGAGTGTGGTTATAGGGGACAGTGTCGTACAGGGAGATTGTGGGTCCAGAGTAGAGTGTGATACAGGGAGAGTGTGGGTACAGAGTACCGTGGTCTACAGGGAGAGTGTGGTACAGAGTACAGTGTGGTACAGGGAGAGTGTGGGTACAGAGTACAGCATGGTACAGGGAGAGTGTGGGTATAGTGTGCTACAGGGAGAGTGTGGGTACAGAGTACCCTGTGCTACAGGGAGAGTGTGGTACAGAGTACAGTGTGGTACAGGGAGAGTGTTGTACAGAGTACGGCATGGTACAGGGAGAGTGTGGTTCAGCGTACAGTGTGGTACAGGGAGTGTGTAGTGCAGGGTACAGTTTGGTACAGGGAGAGTGTGGTACAGAGTACAGTGTGGTACAGGGAGAGTGTGGGTACAGAGTACAGCATGGTACAGGGAGAGTGTGGGTATAGTGTGCTACAGGGAGAGTGTGGGTACAGAGTACCCTGTGCTACAGGGAGAGTGTGGTACAGGGTACAGTGTGGTACAGGGAGTGTGTGGGTGCAGACTAGAGTGTGGTACAGGGAGAGTGTGGTACAGGGAGAGTGTGGGTACAGTGTACAGAATGGTACAGGGGGAGTGTGGGTACAGGGTACAGTGTGGTACACGGAGCGTGAGGGTACAGGATACTTTGTGGTACAGGGAATGTGTGGTACAGAGTACAGTGTGGTACAGGGAGACTGTGGTACAGAGTACAGTGTGGTACAGGGAGAGTCTGTGTACAGGGTACAGTGTGATACAGGGAGAGTGTGGGTACTGAATACAATGAGGTACAGGGAGAGTGTGGTACAGGGAGAGTGTGGTGCACATTACAGTGTGGTACAGGAGGAGTGTGGGTATAGATTGCAGCATGGTACAGGGAGTGTGTGTGTACCGAGTAGAGCACGGTACAGGGAGAGTGTGGGTATAGAGTAGAGTGTGGTGCAGGGAGAGAGTGGGTATAGACTACAGTGTGGTAGAGGGAGAGTGTGGGTACAGAGTACAGTGTGGTACAGGGAGAGTGTGGGTACAGAGTACAGTATGGTACAGGGAGTGTGTGGGTACAGACTAGAGTGTGGTACAGGGAGAGTGTGGGTACAGAGTACAGTGTGGTACAGGGAGAGTGTGGGTACAGACTAGAGTGTGGTACAGGGAGAGTGTGGGTACAGAGTACAGTGTGGTACAGGAAGCGTGCGGGTACAGAGTACAGTGTGGTGCAGGGAGAGTGTGGTACAGAGTACCGCGTAGTACAGAGAGAGTGTGGTACATGTAGACTGTGGGTAAAGGGTACAGTGTGGTACAGGGAGAGTGTGGTACAGGGTACAGTGTGGTCAGGGAGAATGTGGGTACAGAGTACAGTGTGGTACAGGGAGAGTGTGGGTACAGAGTACAGCGTGGTACAGGGAGAGTGTGGTACAGAGTAGAGTGTGGTACAGGGAGATTGTGGGTACAGAGTACAGCGTGGTACAGGGAGAGTGTGGTACAGAGTACAGTGTGGTACAGGGAGAGTGTGGGTACAGAGTACAGTGTGGTACAGGGAGAGTGTGGGTACAGAGTACAGTGTGGTACAGCGAGAGTGTGGGTACAGGGTAGAGTATGCTAAAGGGACTGTGCAGGTATAGATTACAGCATGGTACACGGAGAGTGTGGCTACAGAGTGCAGTGTGGTCTGGGGTACAGTGTGGTACATTGAGAGTGTGGGTACAGGGTACAGTGTGGTACAGGGAGGGTATGGTACTGAGTACAGTGTGGTACAGGGAGAGTGTGGTACAGAGTACAGTCTGGTACAGGGAGAGTGTGGTAGAGGGTAAAGGGTGGTACAGGGAGAGTGTGGGCACAGATTACAGTGTGGTATGGGGAGAGTGTGGGTAAAGGGTACAGTGAGGTACAGGGAGAGCGTGGGTAAAGAGTACAGTGTGGTACAGGGAGAGTGTGGTACAGGGGACAGTGTGGTACAGGGAGAGTGTGGTACAGCGGACAGTGTGGTACAGGGAGAGTGTGGGTACAGATTACAGTGTGGTATGGGGAGAGTGTGGGTAAAGGGTACAGTGTGGTACAGGGAGAGTGTTGTACAGAGTACAGTGTGTTACAGGGAGAGTGTGGGTACAGAGTACAGTGTGGTACAGGGAGAGTGTGTGTACAGAGTGCAGCGCGGTACAGGGAGAGTGTGGTACAGGGTACTGTGTGGTATAGGGACAATGTGGGTACAGAGTACAGTGTGGTACAGGGAGAGTGTAGTACAGGGTACAGTGTGGTACAGGGAGAGTGTGGTACAGAGTACACTGTGGTACAGCGAGAGTGTGGGTACAGGGTACAGTATGGTACAGGGAGAGCGTGGGTACAGAGTACAGCGTGGTAGACGGAGAGTGCGGGTAGAGAGTGCAGTGTGGTACAGGGTATAGTGTGGTAAAGGGAGAGTGTGGGTACAGGGTACACTGTGGTACAGGGAGAGTGTGGGTACAGAGTAAACTGTGGTAAAGGGAGAGCGTGGTACAGGGTACAGTGTGGTACAGGGAGAGTGTTGTACAGAGTACAGTGTGGTACAGGGAGAGTGTGGGTACAGAGTACAGTGTGGTACAGGGAGAGTTATGGTACAGAGTGCAGCGCGGTACAGGGAGAGTGTGGCACAGGGTACTGTGTGATATAGGGAGAATGTGGGTACAGAGTACAGTGTGGTACAGGGAGAGTGTAGTACAGGGTACAGTGTGGTACAGGGAGAGTTTGGTACAGAGTACACTGTGGTACAGCGAGAGTGTGGGTACAGGGTACAGTATGGTACAGGGAGAGCTTGGGTACAGAGTACAGCGTGGTAGACGGAGAGTGCGGGTAGAGAGTGCAGTGTGGTACAGGGTGCAGTGTGGTAAAGGGAGAGTGTGGGTACAGGGTACACTGTGGTACAGGGAGAGTGTGGGTACGGAGTAAACTATGGTAAAGGGAGTGCGTGGTACAGGGTACAGTGTGGTACAGGGAGAGTGTGGTACAGAGTACAGTGTGGTACAGGGAGAGGGTGGTACAGAGTACAGTGTGGTACAGCGAGAGTGTGGGTACAGGGTAGAGTATGGTACAGTGACTGTGTGGGTATAGAGTACAGCATGGTACACGGAGAGTGTGGCTATAGAGTGCAGTGTGGTATGGGGTACAGTGTGGTACATTGAGAGTGTGGGTACAGGGTACAGTGTGGTACAGGGAGAGTATGGTACTGAGTACAGTGTGGTACAGGGAGAGTGTGGTACAGAGTACAGTGTGGTACAGCGAGAGTGTGGGTACAGAGTAAAGTGTGGTACAGGGAGAGTGTGGTAGAGGGTAAAGGGTGGTACAGGGAGAGTGTGGGTACAGATTACAGTGTGGTATGGGGAGACTGTGGGTAAATGGTACAGTGTGGTACAGGGAGAGTCACGGTAAAGAGTACAGTGTGGTACAGGGAGAGTGTGGTACAGGGGACAGTGTGGTACAGGGAGAGTATGGTACAGCGGACAGTGAGGTACAGGGAGAGTGTGGGTACAGATTACAGTGTGGTATGGGGAGAGTGTGGGTAAAGGGTACACTGTGGTACAGGAAGAGTGTTGTACAGAGTACAGTTTGTTAGAGGGAGAGTGTGGGTACAGAGTACAGTGTGGTACACGGAGAGTGTGGGTACAGAGTACAGTGTGGTACACGGAGAGTGTGGGTACAGAGTACAGTGTGGTACACGGAGAGTGTGGGTACAGAGTGCAGTGTGGTACAGGGAGAGTGTGGTACAGAGTACAGTGTGGTACAGGGAGTGTGTGGTACAGAGTACAGTGTGGGTACAGGGAGAGTGTGGTGCAGTGTACTGTGTGGTACAGAGTACAGTGTGGCACAGGGAGAGTGTGGGTACAGAGTGGTACAGGGAGAGTGTGGTACAGTGATAGTGTGGTACAGAGTACAGTGTGGTACAGGGAGAGTGTGGTACAGGGTACTGTGTGGTACAGGGAGAGTGTGGGTACAGAGTACAGTGTGGTACAGGGAGAGTGTGGGTACAAAGTACAGCGTGGTACAGGCAGAATGTGGGTGCAGAGTACAGTGTGGTAAGGGGCGAGTGTGGGTACAGGGTACTGTGTGCTACAGGGAGAGTGTTGTACAGAGTACAGTGTGGTACAGGGAGAGTGTGGGTACAGAGTACAGTGTGGTACAGGGAGTGTGTGGGTACAGAGTAGAGTGTGGTACAGCGAGAGTGTGGTACAGAGTACAGTGTGTTACAGGAAGAGTGTGGTACAGTGTACAGTGTGATACTGGGACAGTGTGGGTGCAGAGTATAGGGTGGTACAGCGAGAGAGTGGTACAGATTACAGTGTGGTACAGGGAGAGTGTGGGTACAGAGTACAGTGTGGTACAGGGAGAGTGTGGTACTGAGTACAGTGTGGTACAGGGAGAGTGTGGGTACAGAGTACAGTGTGGTACAGGGAGAGTGTGGTACAGGGTACTGTGTGGTACAGGGAGAGTGTGGGTACAGAGTACAGTGTGGTACAGGGAGAGTGTGGGTACAGTGTACAGTGTGGTACAGGGAGTGTGTGGTACAGAGTACAGTGTGGTACAGGGAGAGTGTGGTACAGGGAGAGTGTGGGTACAGAGTAGAGTGTGGTACAGGGAGAGTGTGGGTACAGAGTACAGTATGGTACAGGGAGTGTGTGGGTACAGAGCACAGCGTGGTACACGGAGAGTGTGGGTACAGAGTGCAGTATGGTACCGGGTACAGTGTGGTTCAGGGAGGGAATGGTACAGAGTACAGTGTGGTACAGGGAGAGGGTGGTACAGAGTACAGTGTGGTACAGGGAGAATGTGGTACAGGGTACAGTGTGGTACAGGGAGAGTGTGGTACAGGGTACAGTGTGGTAAAGGGAAAGTGTGGGTACAGAGTACAGTGTGGTACAGGGAGTGTGTGGGTACAGAGTACAGTGTGATACAGGGAGAGTGTGGTACAGAGTACAGTGTGGTAGAGGGAGAGTGTGGTACAGAGTACAGTGTGATACAGGGAGAGTGTGGTACAGAGTACAGTGTGGTAGAGGGAGAGTGTGGTACAGAGTACTGTTTGCTAGAGGGACAGTGTGGTACAGGGAGAGTGTGGTACAGGGGACAGTGTGATACAGGGAGAGTGTGGTACAGAGTACAGTGTGGTACAGGGAGAGTGTGGGTACAGAGTACAGTGTGATACAGGGAGAGTGTGGTACAGAGTACAGTGTGGTACAGCGACAGTGTTGGTACAGGGTACAGTGTGGTACAGGGAGAGCGTGGGTACAAAGCACAGCGTGGTACACGGAGAGTGCGGGTAGAGAGTGCAGTGTGGTACACGGTACAGTGTGGTACAGGGAGAGTGTGGTAAAGGGTACAGTGTGGTACAGGGAGAGTGTGGGTACAGAGTACAGTGTGGTACAGGGAGAGTATGGGTACAGAGTACAGCGTGGTACAGGGAGAGTGTGGTACAGGGTACTGTGTGGTACAGGGAGAATGTGGGTACAGAGTAATGTGTGGTACAAGGAGAATGTGGGTACAGAGTACAGTGTGGTACAGGGAGAGTGTGGGCACAGAGTACAGTGTGATACAGGGAGAGTGTGGGCACAGAATACTGCGCGGTACAGGGAGAGAGTGGTACAGGGTACTGTGTGGTACAGGGAGAATGTGGGTACAGAGTACAGTGTGGTACAGGGAGAGTGTAGTACAGGGTACAGTGTGGTACAGGGAGAGTGTGGTACAGAGTACAGTGTGGTACAGCGAGAGTGTGGGTAGAGGGTACAGTATGGTGCAGGGAGAGCGTGGGTACAGAGTACAGCGTGGTACACGGAGAGTGCGGGTAGAGAGTGCAGTGTGGTATAGGGTACAGTGTGGTAAAGGGAGAGTCTGGGTACAGGGTACACAATGGTACAGGGAGAGTGTGGGTACAGAGTAAACTGTGGTAAAGGGAGAGCGTGGTACAGGGTACAGTGTGGTACAGGGAGAGTGTGGTACAGAGTACAGTGTGGTACAGGGAGAGTGTGGTACAGAGTACAGTGTGGTACAGGGAGAGTGTGGTACAGAGTACAGTGTGGTACAGCGAGAGTGTGGGTACAGGGTAGAGTATGGTACAGGGACTGTGCGGGTATAGATTACAGCATGGTACACGGAGAGTGTGGCTACAGAGGGCAGTGTGGTATGGGGTACAGTGTGGTACATTGAGAGTGTGGGTACAGGGTACAGTGTGGTACAGGGAGGGTATGGTACTGAGTACAGTGTGGTACAGGGAGAGTGTGGTACAGAGTACAGTGTGGTACAGCGAGAGTGTGGGTACAGAGTAAAGTGTGGTACAGGGAGAGTGTGGTAGAGGGTAAAGGGTGGTACAGGGAGAGTGTGGGTACAGATTACAGTGTGGTATGGGGAGACTGTGGGTAAATGGTACAGTGTGGTACAGGGAGAGTGTGGGTACAGAGTGCAGTGTTGTACATGGAGAGTGTTGTACAGAGTACAGCATGGTACTGGGAGAGTGTGGTACAGGGTACAGTGTGGTACAGGGACAGTGTGGGTACAGAGTACAGTGTGGTACAGGGAGAGTGCGGGTAGAGAGTGCAGTGTGGTATAGGGTACAGTGTGGTAAAGGGAGAGTCTGGGTACAGGGTACACAATGGTACAGGGAGAGTGTGGGTACAGAGTAAACTGTGGTAAAGGGAGAGCGTGGTACAGGGTACAGTGTGGTACAGGGAGAGTGTGGTACAGAGTACAGTGTGGTACAGGGAGAGTGTGGTACAGAGTACAGTGTGGTACAGCGAGAGTGTGGGTACAGGGTAGAGTATGGTACAGGGACTGTGCGGGTATAGATTACAGCATGGTACACGGAGAGTGTGGCTACAGAGGGCAGTGTGGTATGGGGTACAGTGTGGTACATTGAGAGTGTGGGTACAGGGTACAGTGTGGTACAGGGAGGGTATGGTACTGAGTACAGTGTGGTACAGGGAGAGTGTGGTACAGAGTACAGTGTGGTACAGCGAGAGTGTGGGTACAGAGTAAAGTGTGGTACAGGGAGAGTGTGGTAGAGGGTAAAGGGTGGTACAGGGAGAGTGTGGGTACAGATTACAGTGTGGTATGGGGAGACTGTGGGTAAATGGTACAGTGTGGTACAGGGAGAGTGTGGGTACAGAGTGCAGTGTTGTACATGGAGAGTGTTGTACAGAGTACAGCATGGTACTGGGAGAGTGTGGTACAGGGTACAGTGTGGTACAGGGACAGTGTGGGTACAGAGTACAGTGTGGTACAGGGAGAGTGTGGTACAGAGTACAGTGTGGTACAGGGAGAGTGTGGTACAGAGTACAGCCTGGTACACGGAGAGCGTGGGTCCAGAGTGCAGTGTGGTACAGGGTACAGTGTGGTACAGGGAGATTGTGGGTACAGGTTACAGTGTGGTACAGGGAGAGTGTTGTATAGAGTACAGTGTGTTATAGGGAGAGTGTGGGTACAGAGTACAGTGTGGTAGAGGGAGAGTGTGGGTATAGAGTACACTGTGGTACACGGAGAGTGTGGGTACAGAGTACAGTGTGATACAGGAAGAGTGTGGGTACAGAGTACAGTGTGGTACAGGGAGAGTGTGGGTACAGAGTACAGTGTGGTACAGGGAGAGTGTGGTGCAGTGTACTGTGTGGTACAGAGAGAGTGTGGCACAGGGAGAGTGTGGGTACAGTGTGGTACAGGGAGAGTGTGGTACAGTGATAGTGTGGTACAGAGTACAGTGTGGTACAGGGAGAGTGTGGGTACAAGGTACAGTGTGATACAGGGAGAGTGTGGTACAGGGTACAGTGTGGTAAAGGGAGAGTGTGGGTACAAAGTACAGCGTGGAACAGGCAGAATGTGGGTGCAGAGTACAGTGTGGTAAGGGGCGAGTGTGGGTACAGGGTACTGTGTGCTACAGGGAGAGTGTTGTACAGAGTACAGTGTGGTACAGGGAGAGTGTGGGTACAGGGTACTGTGTGCTACAGGGAGAGTGTTGTACAGAGTACAGTGTGGTACAGGGAGAGTGTGGGTACAGGGTACAGTATGGTACAGGGAGAGCGTGGGTACAGATCACAGCGTGGTACACGGAGAGTGTGGGTACAGAGTGCAGTATGGTACCGGGTACAGTGTGGTACAGGGAGGGAATGGTACAGAGTACAGTGTGGTACAGGGAGAGTGTGGTACAGAGTACAGTGTGGTACAGGGAGAATGTGGTACAGGGTACAGTGTGGTACAGGGAGAGTGTGGTACAGAGTACAGTGTGGTACAGGGAGAATGTGGTACAGGGTACAGTGTGGTACAGGGAGAGTGTGGGTACAGAGTACAGTGTGGTACAGAGTGCAGTGTGGTACAGGGAGAGTGTGGTACAGAGTACAGTGTGGTACAGGGAGAATGTGGTACAGAGTACAGTGTGGTATAGGGAGAGTGTGGTACAGAGTACAGTGTGGTATAGGGAGAGTGTGGTACAGAGGACAGTGTGTTACAGCAAGAGTGTGGGTACAGAGTGCAGTGTGGTACAGGGTACAGTGTGGTACAGGGAGAGTGTGGTACAGAGGGCAATGTGGTACAGCAAGAGTGTGGGTACAGAGTGCAGTGTGGTACAGGGTACAGTGTGGTACAGGGAGAGTGTGGTACAGAGTACAGTGTGGTACAGGGAGAGTGTGGGTACAGGGTACAGTGTGGTACAGGAAGAGTGTTGTACAGAGTACAGTGTGTTACATGGAGAGTGTGGGTACAGAGTACAGTGTGGTACAGGGAGAGTGTGGGTACAGAGTACAGTGTGGTACAGGAAGAGTGTGGATACAGAGTACAGTGTGGTACAGGGAGAGTGTGGGTATAGGGCAGACTGTGGTACAGGGTTTGTGTGGTACAGAGTACAGTGTGGTACAGCGAGAGTGTGGTTCAGAGTACAGTGTAGTACAGGGAGAGTGTGGGTACAGGGTACAGTGTGGTACAGGGAGAGTGTGGGTACAAGGTACAGTGGGATACAGGGAGATTGTGGGTACAGAGTGCAGTGTTGTACATGGAGAGCGTTGTACAGAGTACAGCATGGTACAGGGAGAGTGTGGTACAGGGTACAGTGTGGTATAGGGAGAATGTGGTACAGAGTACAGTGTGGTACAGGGAGAGTGTGGGTACAGAGTACAGTGTGGTACAGGGAGAGTGTTGTATAGAGTACAGTGTGTTACAGGGAGAGTGTGGGTACAGAGTACAGTGTGGTACAGGGAGAGTGTGGGTATAGAGTACACTGTGGTACACGGAAAGTGTGGGTACAGAGTACAGTGTGATACAGGAAGAGTGTGGGTACAGAGTACAGTGTGGTACAGGGAGAGTGTGGTGCAGTGTACTGTGTGGTACAGAGAGAGTGTGGCACAGGGAGAGTGTGGGTACAGTGTGGTACAGGGAGAGTGTGGTACAGTGATAGTGTGGTACAGAGTACAGTGTGATACAGGGAGAGTGTGGGTACAGAGTACAGTGTGGTACAGGGAGAGTGTGGGTACAAGGTACAGTGTGATACAGGGAGAGTGTTGTACAGAGTACAGTGTGGTACAGGGAGAGTGTGGGTACAGGGTACTGTGTGCTACAGGGAGAGTGTTGTACAGAGTACAGTGTGGTACAGGGAGAGTGTGGGTACAGGGTACAGTATGGTACAGGGAGAGCGTGGGTACAGATCACAGCGTGGTACACGGAGAGTGTGGGTACAGAGTGCAGTATGGTACCGGGTACAGTGTGGTACAGGGAGGGAATGGTACAGAGTACAGTGTGGTACAGGGAGAGTGTGGTACAGAGTACAGTGTGGTACAGGGAGAATGTGGTACAGGGTACAGTGTGGTACAGGGAGAGTGTGGTACAGAGTACAGTGTGGTACAGGGAGAATGTGGTACAGGGTACAGTGTGGTACAGGGAGAGTGTGGGTACAGAGTACAGTGTGGTACAGAGTGCAGTGTGGTACAGGGAGAGTGTGGTACAGAGTACAGTGTGGTACAGGGAGAATGTGGTACAGAGTACAGTGTGGTATAGGGAGAGTGTGGTACAGAGTACAGTGTGGTATAGGGAGAGTGTGGTACAGAGGACAGTGTGTTACAGCAAGAGTGTGGGTACAGAGTGCAGTGTGGTACAGGGTACAGTGTGGTACAGGGAGAGTGTGGTACAGAGGGCAATGTGGTACAGCAAGAGTGTGGGTACAGAGTGCAGTGTGGTACAGGGTACAGTGTGGTACAGGGAGAGTGTGGGTACAGGGTACAGTGTGGTACAGGAAGAGTGTTGTACAGAGTACAGCGTGGTACAGGGAGAGTGTGGGTATAGGGCAGACTGTGGTACAGGGTTTGTGTGGTACAGAGTACAGTGTGGTACAGCGAGAGTGTGGGTACAGAGTACAGTGTGGTACAGGGTACAGTGTGTTACATGGAGAGTGTGGGTACAGAGTACAGTGTGGTACAGGGAGAGTGTGGGTACAGAGTACAGCGTGGTACAGGGAGAGTGTGGGTATAGGGCAGACTGTGGTACAGGGTTTGTGTGGTACAGAGTACAGTGTGGTACAGCGAGAGTGTGGTTCAGAGTACAGTGTAGTACAGGGAGAGTGTGGGTACAGGGTACAGTGTGGTACAGGGAGAGTGTGGGTACAAGGTACAGTGGGATACAGGGAGATTGTGGGTACAGAGTGCAGTGTTGTACATGGAGAGCGTTGTACAGAGTACAGCATGGTACAGGGAGAGTGTGGTACAGGGTACAGTGTGGTATAGGGAGAATGTGGTACAGAGTACAGTGTGGTACAGGGAGAGTGTGGGTACAGAGTACAGTGTGGTACAGGGAGAGTGTGGTTATAGAGTACAGTGTGGTACAGGGAGAGTGTGGTACAGGGTACAGTGTGGTACAGGGAGAGTGTGGTACAGGGTACAGTGTGGTACAGGGAGAGTGTGGTACAGGGTACAGTGTGGTACAGGGAGAGTATGGTACAGAGTATAGTGTGGTGCAGGGAGAGTGTGGTACAGAGTACACTGTGGTACAGCAAGAGTGTGGGTACAGGGTACAGTATGGTACAGGGAGAGTGTGGGTACAGAGTACAGTGTGGTACACGGAGAGTGTGGGTACAGAGTACAGTGTGGCACAGGGAGAGTGTGGTACAGAGTACAGTGTTGTACAGGGAGTGTGTGGTACAGAGTACATTGTGGTACAGGGAGAGTGTGGGTACAGGGTACAGTGTGGTACAGGAAGAGTGTGGATACAGAGTACAGTGTGGTACAGGGAGAGTGTGGTACAGAGTACAGTGTGGCACAGGGAGAGTGTGGGTACAGTGTGGTACAGGGAGAGTGTGGTACAGGGTTCAGTGTGGTACAGGGATAGTGTGGTACAGAGTACAGTGTGGTACAGGGAGAGTGTTGTACAGAGTACGGCATGGTACAGGGAGAGTGTGGTTCAGCGTACAGTGTGGTATGGGGAGAGTGTGGGTAAAGGGTACAGTGTGGTACAGGGAGAGTGTTGTACAGAGTACAGTGTGGTACAGGGAGAGTGTGGGTACAGAGTACAGTGTGGTACAGGGAGAGTGTGTGTACAGAGTGCAGCGCGGTACAGGGAGAGTGTGGTACAGGGTACTGTGTGGTACAGGGAGAGTGTGGGTACAGAGTACAGTGTGGTACAGGGAGAGTTATGGTACAGAGTGCAGCGCGGTACAGGGAGAGTGTGGCACAGGGTACTGTGTGATATAGGGAGAATGTGGGTACAGAGTACAGCGTGGTACAGGGAGAGTGTAGTACAGGGTACAGTGTGGTACAGGGAGAGTTTGGTACAGAGTACACTGTGGTACAGCGAGAGTGTGGGTACAGGGTACAGTATGGTACAGGGAGAGCTTGGGTACAGAGTACAGCGTGGTAGACGGAGAGTGCGGGTAGAGAGTGCAGTGTGGTACAGGGTACAGTGTGGTAAAGGGAGAGTGTGGGTACAGGGTACACTGTGGTACAGGGAGAGTGTGGGTACGGAGTAAACTATGGTAAAGGGAGTGCGTGGTACAGGGTACAGTGTGGTACAGGGAGAGTGTGGTACAGAGTACAGTGTGGTACAGGGAGAGGGTGGTACAGAGTACAGTGTGGTACAGGGAGAGTGTGGTACAGAGTACAGTGTGGTACAGGGAGAGTGTGGTAGAGGGTAAAGGGTGGTACAGGGAGAGTGTGGGCACAGATTACAGTGTGGTATGGGGAGAGTGTGGGTAAAGGGTACAGTGAGGTACAGGGAGAGCGTGGGTAAAGAGTACAGTGTGGTACAGGGAGAGTGTGGTACAGGGGACAGTGTGGTACAGGGAGAGTGTGGTACAGCGGACAGTGTGGTACAGGGAGAGTGTGGGTACAGATTACAGTGTGGTATGGGGAGAGTGTGGGTAAAGGGTACAGTGTGGTACAGGGAGAGTGTTGTACAGAGTACAGTGTGTTACAGGGAGAGTGTGGGTACAGAGTACAGTGTGGTACAGGGAGAGTGTGTGTACAGAGTGCAGCGCGGTACAGGGAGAGTGTGGTACAGGGTACTGTGTGGTATAGGGACAATGTGGGTACAGAGTACAGTGTGGTACAGGGAGAGTGTAGTACAGGGTACAGTGTGGTACAGGGAGAGTGTGGTACAGAGTACACTGTGGTACAGCGAGAGTGTGGGTACAGGGTACAGTATGGTACAGGGAGAGCGTGGGTACAGAGTACAGCGTGGTAGACGGAGAGTGCGGGTAGAGAGTGCAGTGTGGTACAGGGTATAGTGTGGTAAAGGGAGAGTGTGGGTACAGGGTACACTGTGGTACAGGGAGAGTGTGGGTACAGAGTAAACTGTGGTAAAGGGAGAGCGTGGTACAGGGTACAGTGTGGTACAGGGAGAGTGTTGTACAGAGTACAGTGTGGTACAGGGAGAGTTATGGTACAGAGTGCAGCGCGGTACAGGGAGAGTGTGGCACAGGGTACTGTGTGATATAGGGAGAATGTGGGTACAGAGTACAGTGTGGTACAGGGAGAGTGTAGTACAGGGTACAGTGTGGTACAGGGAGAGTTTGGTACAGAGTACACTGTGGTACAGCGAGAGTGTGGGTACAGGGTACAGTATGGTACAGGGAGAGCTTGGGTACAGAGTACAGCGTGGTAGACGGAGAGTGCGGGTAGAAAGTGCAGTGTGGTACAGGGTACAGTGTGGTAAAGGGAGAGTGTGGGTACAGGGTACACTGTGGTACAGGGAGAGTGTGGGTACGGAGTAAACTATGGTAAAGGGAGTGCGTGGTACAGGGTACAGTGTGGTACAGGGAGAGTGTGGTACAGAGTACAGTGTGGTACAGGGAGAGGGTGGTACAGAGTACAGTGTGGTACAGCGAGAGTGTGGGTACAGGGTAGAGTATGGTACAGTGACTGTGTGGGTATAGAGTACAGCATGGTACACGGAGAGTGTGGCTACAGAGTGCAGTGTGGTATGGGGTACAGTGTGGTACATTGAGAGTGTGGGTACAGGGTACAGTGTGGTACAGGGAGAGTATGGTACTGAGTACAGTGTGGTACAGGGAGAGTGTGGTACAGAGTACAGTGTGGTACAGCGAGAGTGTGGGTACAGAGTAAAGTGTGGTACAGGGAGAGTGTGGTAGAGGGTAAAGGGTGGTACAGGGAGAGTGTGGGTACAGATTACAGTGTGGTATGGGGAGACTGTGGGTAAATGGTACAGTGTGGTACAGGGAGAGTGTGGGTAAAGAGTACAGTGTGGTACAGGGAGAGTGTGGTACAGGGGACAGTGTGGTACAGGGAGAGTATGGTACAGCGGACAGTGTGGTACAGGGAGAGTGTGGGTACAGATTACAGTGTGGTATGGGGAGAGTGTGGGTAAAGGGTACACTGTGGTACAGGAAGAGTGTTGTACAGAGTACAGTTTGTTAGAGGGAGAGTGTGGGTACAGAGTACAGTGTGGTACAGGTAGAGTGTGGGTACAGGGTAGACTGTGGTACAGGGAGAGTGTGGGTACAGAGTACAGTGTGGTACACGGAGAGTGTGGGTACAGAGTGCAGTGTGGTACAGGGAGAGTGTGGTACAGAGTACAGTGTGGTACAGGGAGTGTGTGGTACAGAGTACAGTGTGGTACAGGGAGAGTGTGGGTACAGGTTACAGTGTGGTACAGGAAGAGTGTGGGTACAGAGTACAGTGTGGTACAGGGAGAGTGTGGGTACAGAGTACAGCGTGGTACAGGGAGAGTGTGGTACAGGGTACTGTGTGGTACAGGGAGAATGTGGGTACAGTGTAATGTGTGGTACAAGGAGAATGTGGGTACAGAGTACAGTGTGGTACAGGGAGAGTGTGGGCACAGAATACTGCGCGGTACAGGGAGAGTGTGGTACAGGGTACTGTGTGGTACAGGGAGAATGTGGGTACAGAGTACAGTGTGGTACAGGGAGAGTGTAGTACAGGGTACAGTGTGGTACAGGGAGAGTGTGGTACAGAGTACAGTGTGGTACAGCGAGAGTGTGGGTAGAGGGTACAGTATGGTGCAGGGAGAGCGTGGGTACAGAGTACAGCGTGGTACACGGAGAGTGCGGGTAGAGAGTGCAGTGTGGTATAGGGTACAGTGTGGTAAAGGGAGAGTCTGGGTACAGGGTACACAATGGTACAGGGAGAGTGTGGGTACAGAGTAAACTGTGGTAAAGGGAGAGCGTGGTACAGGGTACAGTGTGGTACAGGGAGAGTGTGGTACAGAGTACAGTGTGGTACAGGGAGAGTGTGGTACAGAGTACAGTGTGGTACAGCGAGAGTGTGGGTACAGGGTAGAGTATGGTACAGGGACTGTGCGGGTATAGATTACAGCGTGGTACACGGAGAGTGTGGCTACAGAGGGCAGTGTGGTATGGGGTACAGTGTGGTACATTGAGAGTGTGGGTACAGGGTACAGTGTGGTACAGGGAGGGTATGGTACTGAGTACAGTGTGGTACAGGGAGAGTGTGGTACGGAGTACAGTGTGGTACAGGGAGAGTGTGGTACAGAGTACAGTGTGGTACAGGGAGAGTGTGGTACAGAGTACAGTGTGGTATAGGGAGAGTGTGGTACAGAGTACAGTGTGGTACAGGGAGAGTGTGGTACAGAGGACAGTGTGGTACAGCAAGAGTGTGGGTACAGAGTGCAGTGTGGTACAGGGTACAGTGTGGTACAGGGAGTGTGTGGTACAGAGTACAGTGTGGTACAGGGAGAGTGTGGTACAGAGGGCAGTGTGGTACAGCAAGAGTGTGGGTACAGAGTGCAGTGTGGTACAGGGTACAGTGTGGTACAGGGAGAGTGTGGGTACAGGGTACAGTGTGGTACAGGGAGAGTGTGGGTATAGGGCAGACTGTGGTACAGGGTTTGTGTGGTACAGAGTACAGTGTGGTACAGCGAGAGAGTGGTTCAGAGTACAGTGTAGTACAGGGAGAGTGTGGGTACAAGGTACAGTGGGATACAGGGAGATTGTGGGTACAGAGTGCAGTGTTGTACATGGAGAGTGTTGTACAGAGTACAGCATGGTACAGGGAGAGTGTGGTACAGGGTACATTGTGGTACAGGGAGAGTGTGGGTACAGAGTACAGTGTGGTACAGGGACAGTGTGGGTACAGAGTACAGTGTGGTACAGGGAGAGTGTGGTACAGAGTAGAGTGTTGTACATGGAGAGTGTTGTACAGAGTACAGCATGGTACAGGGAGAGTGTGGTACAGGGTACAGTGTGGTACAGGGACAGTGTGGGTACAGAGTACAGTGTGGTACAGGGAGAGTGTGGTACAGAGTACAGTGTGGTACACGGAGAGCGTGGGTACAGAGTGCAGTGTGGTACAGGTTACAGTGTGGTACAGGGAGAGTGTTGTATAGAGTACAGTGTGTTACAGGGAGAGTGTGGGTACAGAGTACACTGTGGTACAGGGAGAGTGCGGGTACAGAGTACAGTGTGGTACAGGGAGAGTGTGGTACAGAGTGCAGTGTGGTACAGGCACAGTGTGGTACAGGGAGAGTGTGGTACAGGGTACAGTGTGGTACAGGGAGAGTGTGGTACAGGGTACAGTGTGG
>NW_027277227.1:0-30468 GCF_030028105.1 Mobula birostris | reverse complement strand
TAGACTCTGGAATGAATAAATGAAGGGAAGGTGGACTCTGGCATCAGTAGGTGAAGAGAAGATGGCCTCTGGGATCAGTAGGTGAAGAGAAGGTGGGACCTGTGATCAGGAGGTGAAGGGAAGGTGGCCTCTGGGATCAGTAGGTGGAGGGAAGGTGGACTCCGGGATCTGTAGGTGAAGAGACGGTGGTCTCTAGGATCAGTAGGTGAAGGGACGGTGGACTCTGGGATCAGTAAATGAAGGGAAGGTAGACTCTGGAATCAGTAGGTGAAGGGAAGATGGACTCCGAGATCAGTAGGTGAAGGGAAGGTGGACTCTGGGATCAGTAGGTGAAGGGAAGCTGGACTCTGGGATCAGTAGGTAAAGGGAAGTTGGGCTCTGGGATCTGTAGGTGAAGGGAAGTTCGAATCTGGGATCAGTAGGTGAAAGACAGGTGGACTCTGGGATCAGTTGGTGAAGGGAAAGTGGACTCTGGAATCAATAAATGAAGTGAAGGTGGACTCTGGCATCAGTAGGTGAAGAGAAGATGGCCTCTGGGATCAGTAGGTGAAGAGAAGGTGGACTCTGGGATCAGGAAGTGAAGGGATGATGGGCTCTGGGATCAGTAGGTGAAGGGAAGATAGACTCTGGGATCAGTAGGTGAAGGGAAGATCGACTCTGGGTTCAGTAGGTGAGGGGAAGGATGTTTCTGGGATCAGGAGGTGAAGGGAAAGTGCACTCTGGGTTCAGTAGGTGAAGGGAAGGTGGACTCTGGGATCAGTAAATGAAGGGAAGGTGGACTCTGGGATCAGTAGGTGAAAGACAGATGGACTCTGGGATCAGTAGGTGAAGGGAAAGTGGACTCTGGAATGAATAAATGAAGGGAAGGTGGACTTTGGCATCAGTAGGTGAAGAGAAGTTGGCCTCTGGGATCAGTAGGTGAAGAGAAGGTGGGACCTGTGATCAGGAGGTGAAGGGAAGGTGGATTCTGGGATCAGGAGGTGAAGGGAAAGTTCACTCTGGGTTCAGTAGGTGAAGGGAAGGTGGCCTCTGGGATCAGTAGGTGAAGAGAAGGTGGGCTCTGGGATCAGTAGGTGAAGGGAAGATGGGCTCTGGGATCAGTAGGTGAAGGGAAGATGGACTCTTGGATCAGTAGGTGAAGGGAAGGTGGGCTCTGGGGTCAGTAGGTGAAGGGAAGTTCGAATCTGGGATCAGTAGGTGAAAGACAGATGGACTCTGGGATCAGAAGGTGAAAGACAGATGGCCTCTGGGATCAGTAGGTGAAGAGAAGGTGGGATCTGGGATCAGGAGGTGAAGGGAAGATGGGCTCTGGGATCAGTAGGTGAAGGGAAGATTGGCTCTGGGATCTGTAGGTGAAGGGAAGATGGACTCTGGGATCAGTAGGTGAAGGGAAGATCGACTCTGGGATCAGTAGGTGAGGGGAAGGTGGATTCTGGGATCAGGAGGTGACGGAAAGTGCACTTTGGGTTCAGTAGGTGAAGGGAAGATGGACTCTGGGATCAGTAGGTGAAGGGAAGATCGACTCTGGGATCAGTAGGTGAGGGGAAGGTGGATTCTGGGATCAGGAGGTGAAGGGAAAGTGCACTCTGGGTTCAGTTGGTGAAGGGAAGGTGGACTCTGGGATCAGTAAATGAAGGGAGGATGGACTCTGGGATCAGTAGGTGAAGGAAACATGGACTCTGGGATCAGTAGGTGAAGGGAAAGTGGACTCTGGGATCAGTAGGTGAAGGGAAGATCGGCTCTGCGATGACTGGTGAACAGAAAGTGGACTCTGGGATCGGTCGGTGAAGGGAAGGTGGCCTCTGGGATCAGTAGGAGAAGGGAAGGTGCACTCCGGGATCAGTAGGTGAAGGGACGGTGGCCTCTAGGATCAGTAGGTGAAGGGACGGTGGACTCTGGGATCAGTAGGTGAAGGGAAGATGGACGGTGGACTCTGGGATCAGAGGTGAAGGGAAGATGGACTCCGAGATCAGTAGGTGAAGGGAAGGTGGACTCTGGATCAGTAGGTGAAGAGAAGGTGGGCTCTGGATCAGTAGGTGAAGGGAAGATGGCTCTGGATCAGTACGTGAAGGGAAGATGGACTCTGGAATCAGTAGGTGAAGGGAACATGGACTCTGGGATCAGTAGGTGAAGGGAAATTGGCTCTGGATCAGTAGGTGAAGGGAAGATCGGCTCTGCGATGACTGGTGAACAGAAAGTGGACTCTGGGATCGGTCGGTGAAGGGACGGTGGCCTCTGGATCAGTAGGTGAAGGGAAGGTGGCCTCTGGGATCAGTAGGAGAAGGGAAGGTGCACTCCGGATCAGTAGGTGAAGGACGGTGGCCTCTAGGATCAGTATGTGAAGGGACAGTGGAGTCTGGGATCAGTAGTGAAGGGAAGATGGACTCCGAGATCAGTAGGTGAAGGGAAGGTGGGGCTCTGGGATCAGTAGGTGAAGGGAAGATGGGCTCTGGGATCAGTACGTGAAGGGAAGATGGACTCTGGGATCAGTAGATGAAGGGAAGCTGGACTCTGGGATCAGTAGGAAAGGGAAGGTGGCTCTGGGATCAGTAGGTAAAGGGAAGGTCGAATCTGGGATTAGTAGGTGAAAGACAGATGGACTCTGGGATCAGTAGGTGAAGGAAAGTGGATTCTGGGTTCAGTAGGTGAAGGGAAAGTGGACTCTGGAATCAATAAATGCATGGAAAGTGGACTCTGGCATCAGTAGGTGAAGAGAAGATGGCCTCTGGATCAGTAGGTGAAGAGAAGGTGGGCTCTGGGATCAGAGGTGAAGAGAAGGTGGGCTCTGGGATCAGGAGGTGAAGGGATGATGGGCTCTGGGATCAGTAGGTGAAGGAAGAAGGACTCTGGGATCAGTAGGTGAAGGGAAGATGGAATCTGGGATCAGCAGGTGAAGGGAAGATCGACTCTGAGTTCAGTAGGTGAGGGGAAGGTGGATTCTGGGATCAGGAGGTGAAGGGAAAGTGCACTCTGGGTTCTGTAGGTGAAGGGAAGGTGGACTCTGGATCAGTAAATGAAGGAAGGTGGACTCTGGATCAGTAGGTGAAAGACAGATGGACTCTGGGATCAGTAGGTGAAGGAAAGTGGATTCTGGGTTCAATAGGTGAAGGGAAAGTGGACTCTGGAATGAATAAATGAAGGGAAGGTGTTCTCTGGCATCAGTAGGTGAAGAGAAGATGGGCTCTGGGATCAGTAGGTGAAGGGAAGATGGACTCTGGGATCAGGAGGTGAAGGGAAGATGGACTCTGGGATCAGTAGGTGAAGGGAAGATCCACTCTGGGATCAGTAGGTGAGGGGAAGGTGGATTCCGGGATCAGGAGGTGAAGGGAAAGTGCACTCTACGTTCAGTAGGTGAAGGAAGGTGGACTCTGGGATCAGTAAATGAAGGGAAGGTGGACTCTGAGATCAGTAGGTGAAGGGAAGATGGACTCTGGGATCAGTAGGTGAAGGGAAAGCGGACTCTGGGATCAGTAGGTGAAGGAAGATCGGCTCTGCGATGACTGGTGAACAGAAAGTGGACTCTGGGAACGGTCGTGAAGGGACGGTGGCCTCTGGGATCAGTAGGTGCAGGGAAGGTGGCCTCTGGGATCAGTAGGAGAAGGGAAGGTGGACTCCGGGATCAGCAGGTGAAGGGACGGTGGCCTCTAGGATCAGTAGGTGAAGGGACGGTGGACTCTGGGATCAGTAGGTGAAGGGAAGATGGACTCTGGGATCAGTAGGTGAAGAGAAGTGGGCTCTGGGATCAGTAGGTGAAGGGAAGATGGGCTCTGGGATCAGAAGGTGAAGGGAAGATGGACTCTGGGATCAGTAGATGAAGGGAAGCTGGACTCTGGGATCAGTAGGTAAAGGGAAGGTGGGCTCTGGGATCAGTAGGTGAAGGGAAGGTCGAATTTGGGATCAGTAGGTGAAAGACAGATGGACTCTGGGATCAGTAGGTGAAGGGAAAGTGGATTCTGGGTTCAGTAGGTGAAGGAAAGTGGACTCTGGAATCAATAAATGAAGGGAAGGTGGACTCTGGCATCAGTAGGTGAAGAGAAGATGGCCTCTGGATGAGTTGGTGAAGGGAAGGTGGACTCTGGATCAGTAGGTGAAGAGAAGGTGGGCTCTGGGATCAGCAGGTGAAGGGAAGATGGGCTCTGGGATCAGTACGTGAAGGGAAGATGGACTCTGGGATCAGTAGGTGAAGGGAAGGTCGAATCTGGAATCAGTAAATGAAGGGAAGGTAGATTCTGGAATCAGTAGGTGAAGCAAAGATGGACTCCGAGATCAGTAGGTGAAGGGAAGGTGGACTCTGGATCAGTAGGTGAAGAGAAGGTGGGCTATGGGATCAGTAGGTGAAGGGAAGATGGGCTCTGGGATCATTAGGTGAAGGGAAGCTGGACTCTGGATCAGTAAGTAAAGGGAAGTTGGGCTCAGGGATCAGTAGGTGAAGGGAAAGTTGAATCTGGGATCAGTAGGTGAAAGACAGATGGACTCTGGGATCAGTAGGTGAAGGGAAAGTGGATTCTGGGTTCAGTAGGTGAAGGGAAAGTGGACTCTGGAATCAATAAATGAAGGGAAGGTGGACTCTGGCATCAGTAGGTGAAGAGAAGATGGCCTCTGGGATCAGTAGGTGAAGAGAAGGTGGGCTCTGGGATCAGGAGGTGAAGGGATGATGGGCTCTGGGATCAGTAGGTGAAGCGAAGATGGACTCTGGGATCAGCAGGTGAAGGGAAGATCGACTCTGGGTTTAGTAGGTGAGGTGAACGTGGATTCTGGGATCAGGAGGTGAAGAGAAAGTGCACTCTGCGTTCAGTAGGTGAAGGGAAGTTGGACTCTGGGATTAGTAAATGAAGGGAAGGTGGACTCTGGGATCAGTAAATGAAGGGAATTTGGACTCTGGGATCTGTAGGTGAAAGGACTGATGGACTCTGGAATCAGTAGGTGAAGGGAAAGTGGATTCTGGGTTCAATAGGTGAAGGGAAAGTGGACTCTGGTATGAATAAATGAAGGGAAGGTGGACTCTGGCATTAGTAGGTGAAGTGAAGATGGCCTCTGGGATCAGTAGGTGAAGAGAAGGTGGGATCTGGGATCAGGAGGTGAAGGGAAGATGGGCTCTGGGATCAGTAGGTGAAGGGAAGATGGACTCTGGGATCAGTAGGTGAATGAAGATGGACTCTGGGATCAGTAGGTGAAGGGAAGATTGACTCTGGGATCAGTAGGTGAGGGGAAGGTGGATTCTGGATCAGGAGGTGAAGGAAAGTGCACTCTGGTTCAGTAGGTGAAGGGAAGGTGGACTCTGGGATCAGTAAATGAAGGGAAGGTGGACTCTGGGATCAGTAGGTGAAGGAAGATGGATTCTAGGATCAGGATGTGAAGGGAAAGTGGACTCTGTGATCAGTAGGAGAAGGGAAGATGGACTCTGGGATCTGTAGGTGAAGGGAAAGTGGAATCTGTGATCAGAAGGTGAAGGGAACGTGGACTCTGGATCAGTAGGTGAAGGGGAAGATGGGCTCTGGGATCAGTAGGTGAAGGGCAGGTGGACTCCGGGATCAGTAGGTGAAGGGAAGATTGGGATCTGTAGGTGAAGAGAAGGTGGACTCTGGGATCAGTAGGCGAAGGACTGATGGGCTCAGGGATAAGTAGGTGCAGGGAAGATGGACTTTGGGATCCGTAGGTGAAGTGAAGATGGACATTGGGATCAGTAGGTGAAAGGAAGATCGACTCTGGGATCAGTAAGTGCAGGGAAGGTGCACTCTGGGCTCAGTAGGTGAAGGGAATATGGACTCTGGGGTCAGTAGGTGAAGGGAAGGTGGACACTGGGATCAGTAGGTGAAGGAATGTGGACTCTGGCATCAGTAGGTGAAGGGAAGGTGGCCTCTGTTATCAGTAGGAGAAGGGAAGGTGGACTGTGGGATCAGTAAATGAAGGGAAGGTGGACTCTGGGATCAGTAGGTGAAGGGAAGATGTGCTCTGGGATCAATAGGTGAGGGGAAGGTGGATTCTGGGATCAGTAGGTAAAGGGAAGATGGGCTCTGGGATCAGTAGGTGAAGAGAAGGTGGGCTCTGGGATCAGTAGGTAAAGGGAAGATGGGCTCTGGGATCAGTTGATGATGGGACGGTGGACTCTGGAATCAGTAGGTGAAGAGAAACTGTGCTCTGGTATCAGTAGGTGAAGGGATGATGGACTCTGGGATCAGTAAATGAAGGGAAGGTGGAGTCTGGGATAAGTAGGTGAAGGGAAGGTGGACTCTGGATCAGTAGGTGAAGAGAAGGTGGGCTATGGGATCAGTAGGTGAAGGAAGATGGGCTCTGGGATCATTAGGTGAAGGGAAGCTGGACTCTGGGATCAGTAAGTAAAGGGAAGTTGGGCTCAGGGATCAGTAGGTGAAGGGAAAGTTGAATCTGGGATCAGTAGGTGAAAGACAGATGGACTCTGGGATCAGTAGGTGAAGGGAAAGTGGATTCTGGGTTCAGTAGGTGAAGGGAAAGTGGACTCTGGAATCAATAAATGAAGGGAAGGTGGACTCTGGCATCAGTAGGTGAAGAGAAGATGGCCTCTGGGATCAGTAGGTGAAGAGAAGGTGGGCTCTGGGATCAGGAGGTGAAGGATGATGGGCTCTGGGATCAGTAGGTGAAGCGAAGATGGACTCTGGGATCAGCAGGTGAAGGGAAGATCGACTCTGGGTTTAGTAGGTGAGGTGAACGTGGATTCTGGGATCAGGAGGTGAAGAGAAAGTGCACTCTGCGTTCAGTAGGTGAAGGGAAGTTGGACTCTGGATTAGTAAATGAAGGGAAGGTGGACTCTGGGATCAGTAAATGAAGGGAATTTGGACTCTGGGATCTGTAGGTGAAAGACAGATGGACTCTGGAATCAGTAGGTGAAGGGAAAGTGGATTCTGGGTTCAATAGGTGAAGGAAAGTGGACTCTGGAATGAATAAATGAAGGGAAGGTGGACTCTGGCATTAGTAGGTGAAGTGAAGATGGCCTCTGGGATCAGTAGGTGAAGAGAAGGTGGGATCTGGGATCAGGAGGTGAAGGGAAGATGGGCTCTGGGATCAGTAGGTGAAGGGAAGATGGACTCTGGGATCAGTAGGTGAATGGAAGATGGACTCTGGGATCAGTAGGTGAAGGGAAGATTGACTCTGGGATCAGTAGGTGAGGGGAAGGTGGATTCTGGGATCAGGAGGTGAAGGAAAGTGCACTCTGGGTTCAGTAGGTGAAGGGAAGGTGGACTCTGGGATCAGTAAATGAAGGGAAGGTGGACTCTGGGATCAGTAGGTGAAGGGAAGATGGATTCTAGGATCAGGATGTGAAGGGAAAGTGGACTCTGTGATCAGTAGGAGAAGGGAAGATGGACTCTGGGATCTGTAGGTGAAGGGAAAGTGGAATCTGTGATCAGAAGGTGAAGGGAACGTGGACTCTGGGATCAGTAGGTGAAGGGAAGATGGGCTCTGGGATCAGTAGGTGAAGGGCAGGTGGACTCCGGATCAGTAGGTGAAGGGAAGATTGGGATCTGTAGGTGAAGAGAAGGTGGACTCTGGGATCAGTAGGCGAAGGACTGATGGGCTCAGGGATAAGTAGGTGCAGGGAAGATGGACTTTGGGATCCGTAGGTGAAGTGAAGATGGACATTGGGATCAGTAGGTGAAAGGAAGATCGACTCTGGGATCAGTAAGTGCAGGGAAGGTGCACTCTGGGCTCAGTAGGTGAAGGGAATATGGACTCTGGGGTCAGTAGGTGAAGGGAAGGTGGACACTGGGATCAGTAGGTGAAGGGAATGTGGACTCTGGC
Source organism: Mobula birostris (assembly GCF_030028105.1). Lineage (NCBI taxonomy): Eukaryota > Metazoa > Chordata > Chondrichthyes > Myliobatiformes > Myliobatidae > Mobula > Mobula birostris. The sequence goes on along the minus strand of NW_027277227.1, from coordinate 22,695 downwards.
ATCAGTAGGTGAAGGGAAGGTGGCCTCTGTTATCAGTAGGAGAAGGGAAGGTGGACTGTGGGATCAGTAAATGAAGGGAAGGTGGACTCTGGGATCAGTAGGTGAAGGGAAGATGTGCTCTGGGATCAATAGGTGAGGGGAAGGTGGATTCTGGGATCAGTAGGTAAAGGGAAGATGGGCTCTGGGATCAGTAGGTGAAGAGAAGGTGGGCTCTGGGATCAGTAGGTAAAGGGAAGATGGGCTCTGGGATCAGTTGATGATGGGACGGTGGACTCTGGAATCAGTAGGTGAAGAGAAACTGTGCTCTGGTATCAGTAGGTGAAGGGATGATGGACTCTGGGATCAGTAAATGAAGGGAAGGTGGAGTCTGGGATAAGTAGGTGAAGGGAAGGTGGACTCTGGGATCAGTAGGTGAAGAGAAGGTGGGCTATGGGATCAGTAGGTGAAGGGAAGATGGGCTCTGGGATCATTAGGTGAAGGGAAGCTGGACTCTGGGATCAGTAAGTAAAGGGAAGTTGGGCTCAGGGATCAGTAGGTGAAGGGAAAGTTGAATCTGGGATCAGTAGGTGAAAGACAGATGGACTCTGGGATCAGTAGGTGAAGGGAAAGTGGATTCTGGGTTCAGTAGGTGAAGGGAAAGTGGACTCTGGAATCAATAAATGAAGGGAAGGTGGACTCTGGCATCAGTAGGTGAAGAGAAGATGGCCTCTGGGATCAGTAGGTGAAGAGAAGGTGGGCTCTGGGATCAGGAGGTGAAGGGATGATGGGCTCTGGGATCAGTAGGTGAAGCGAAGATGGACTCTGGGATCAGCAGGTGAAGGGAAGATCGACTCTGGGTTTAGTAGGTGAGGTGAACGTGGATTCTGGGATCAGGAGGTGAAGAGAAAGTGCACTCTGCGTTCAGTAGGTGAAGGGAAGTTGGACTCTGGGATTAGTAAATGAAGGGAAGGTGGACTCTGGGATCAGTAAATGAAGGGAATTTGGACTCTGGGATCTGTAGGTGAAAGACAGATGGACTCTGGAATCAGTAGGTGAAGGGAAAGTGGATTCTGGGTTCAATAGGTGAAGGGAAAGTGGACTCTGGAATGAATAAATGAAGGGAAGGTGGACTCTGGCATTAGTAGGTGAAGTGAAGATGGCCTCTGGGATCAGTAGGTGAAGAGAAGGTGGGATCTGGGATCAGGAGGTGAAGGGAAGATGGGCTCAGGGATCAGTAGGTGAAGGGAAGATGGACTCTGGGATCAGTAGGTGAATGGAAGATGGACTCTGGGATCAGTAGGTGAAGGGAAGATTGACTCTGGGATCAGTAGGTGAGGGGAAGGTGGATTCTGGGATCAGGAGGTGAAGGGAAAGTGCACTCTGGGTTCAGTAGGTGAAGGGAAGGTGGACTCTGGGATCAGTAGGTGAAGGGAAGATGGATTCTAGGATCAGGATGTGAAGGGAAAGTGGACTCTGTGATCAGTAGGAGAAGGGAAGATGGACTCTGGGATCTGTAGGTGAAGGGAAAGTGGAATCTGTGATCAGAAGGTGAAGGGAACGTGGACTCTGGGATCAGTAGGTGAAGGGAAGATGGGCTCTGGGATCAGTAGGTGAAGGGCAGGTGGACTCCGGGATCAGTAGGTGAAGGGAAGATTGGGATCTGTAGGTGAAGAGAAGGTGGACTCTGGGATCAGTAGGCGAAGGACTGATGGGCTCAGGGATAAGTAGGTGCAGGGAAGATGGACTTTGGGATCCGTAGGTGAAGTGAAGATGGACATTGGGATCAGTAGGTGAAAGGAAGATCGACTCTGGGATCAGTAAGTGCAGGGAAGGTGCACTCTGGGCTCAGTAGGTGAAGGGAATATGGACTCTGGGGTCAGTAGGTGAAGGGAAGGTGGACACTGGGATCAGTAGGTGAAGGGAATGTGGACTCTGGCATCAGTAGGTGAAGGGAAGGTGGCCTCTGTTATCAGTAGGAGAAGGGAAGGTGGACTGTGGGATCAGTAAATGAAGGGAAGGTGGACTCTGGGATCAGTAGGTGAAGGGAAGATGTGCTCTGGGATCAATAGGTGAGGGGAAGGTGGATTCTGGGATCAGTAGGTAAAGGGAAGATGGGCTCTGGGATCAGTAGGTGAAGAGAAGGTGGGCTCTGGGATCAGTAGGTAAAGGGAAGATGGGCTCTGGGATCAGTTGATGATGGGACGGTGGACTCTGGAATCAGTAGGTGAAGAGAAACTGTGCTCTGGTATCAGTAGGTGAAGGGATGATGGACTCTGGGATCAGTAAATGAAGGGAAGGTGGAGTCTGGGATAAGTAGGTGAAGGGAAGGTGGACTCTGGGATCAGTAGGTGAAAGACAGATGGACTCTGGGAACAGTAGGTGAAGGGAAGATGCACTCTGGGATCAGAAGGTGAAGGGAAGGTGGACTCTGTGATCTGTAGGTGAAGGGAAGATGGAATCTGGGATCAGTAGGTGAAGGGAAAGTGGACTCTGGGATCAGTAGGTGAAGGGAAGATGGACTCTGGGATCAGCAGGTGAAGGGAACGTGGACTCTGGGGTCAGTAGGTGAAAGGAAGATGTGCTCTGGGATCAGTAGGTGAAGGGAAGGTGGGCTCTGGGATCAGTAGATGAAGGGAAGGTGGGCTCTGGAATCAGGTGCAGAGAAGGTGGGCTCTGGGATCAGTAGGTGAAGTGAAGATGGACTCTGAAATCAGTAGGTGAAGGGACGGTGGCCTCCAGGATCAGTAGGTGAAGGGAAGTTGGCCTCTGGGATCAGTAGGTGAAGGGAAGTTCGAATCTGGGATCAGTAGGTGAAAGACAGATGGACTCTGGGATCAGTAGGTGAAGGGAAAGTGGATTCTGGGTTCAGTAGGTGAAGGGAAAGTGGACTCTGGAATCAGTAAATGAAGGGAGGTGGACTCTGGCATCAGTAGGTGAAGAGAAGATGGCCTCTGGGATCAGTAGGTGAAGAGAAGGTGGGCTCTGGAATCAGGAGGTGAAGGGAAGATGGGCTCTGTGATCAGTAGGTGAAGGGAAGATGGACTCTGGGATCAGTAGGTGTAGGGAAGATCGACTCTGGTATCAGTAGGTGAGGGGTAGGTGGATTCTGGGATCAGGAGGTGAAGGGAAAGTGCACTCTGGGTTCAGTAGGTGAAGGGAAGGTGGAGTCTGGGATCAGTAAATGAAGGGAAGCTGGACTCTGGGATCAGTAGGTGAAGGGAAGATGGACTCTGGGATCAGTAGGTGAAGGGAAAGCGGACTCTGGGATCAGTAGGTGAAGGGAAGATCGGCTCTGCGATGACTGGTGAACAGAAAGTGGACTCTGGGAACGGTCGGTGAAGGGACGGTGGCCTCTGGGATCAGTAGGTGAAGGGAAGGTGGCCTCTGGGATCAGTAGGAGAAGGGAAGGTGGACTCCGGGATCAGCAGGTGAAGGGACGGTGGCCTCTAGGATCAGTAGGTGAAGGGACGGTGGACTCTGGGATCAGTAGGTGAAGGGAAGATGGACTCTGGGATCAGTAGGTGAAGAGAAGGTGGGCTCTGGGATCAGTAGGTGAAGGGAATATGGGCTCTGGGATCAGAAGGTGAAGGGAAGATGGACTCTGGGATCAGTAGATGAAGGGAAGCTGGACTCTGGGATCAGTAGGTAAAGTGAAGGTGGGCTCTGGGATCAGTAGGTGAAGGGAAGGTCGAATCTGGGATCAGTAGGTGAAAGACAGATGGACTCTGGGATCAGTAGGTGAAGGGAAAGTGGATTCTGGGTTCAGTAGGTGAAGGGAAAGTGGACTCTGGAATCAATAAATGAAGGGAAGGTGGACTCTGGCATCAGTAGGTGAAGAGAAGATGGCCTCTGGGATGAGTTGGTGAAGGGAAGGTGGACTCTGGGATCAGTAGGTGAAGAGAAGGTGGGCTCTGGGATCAGCAGGTGAAGGGAAGATGGGCTCTGGGATCAGTACGTGAAGGGAAGATGGACTCTGGGATCAGTTGGTGAAGGGAAGGTCGAATCTGGAATCAGTAAATGAAGGGAAGGTAGATTCTGGAATCAGTAGGTGAAGCAAAGATGGACTCCGAGATCAGTAGGTGAAGGGAAGGTGGACTCTGGGATCAGTAGGTGAAGAGAAGGTGGGCTATGGGATCAGTAGGTGAAGGGAAGATGGGCTCTGGGATCATTAGGTGAAGGGAAGCTGGACTCTGGGATCAGTAAGTAAAGGGAAGTTGGGCTCTGGGATCAGTAGGTGAAGGGAAAGTTGAATCTGGGATCAGTAGGTGAAAGACAGATGGACTCTGGGATCAGTAGGTGAAGGGAAAGTGGATTCTGGGTTCAGTAGGTGAAGGGAAAGTGGACTCTGGAATCAATAAATGAAGGGAAGGTGGACTCTGGCATCAGTAGGTGAAGAGAAGATGGCCTCTGGGATCAGTAGGTGAAGAGAAGGTGGACTCTGGGATCAGCAGGTGAAGGGAAGATCGACTCTGGGTTCAGTAGGTGAGGTGAAGGTGGATTCTGGGATCAGGAGGTGAATGGAAAGTGCACTCTGCGTTCAGTAGGTGAAGGGAAGTTGGACTCTGGGATTAGTAAATGAAGGGAAGGTGGACTCTGGGATCAGTAAATGAAGGGAATTTGGACTCTGGGATCTGTAGGTGAAAGACAGATGGACTCTGGAATCAGTAGGTGAAGGGAAAGTGGATTCTGGGTTCAATAGGTGAAGGGAAAGTGGACTCTGGAATGAATAAATGAAGGGAAGGTGGACTCTGGCATCAGTAGGTGAAGTGAAGATGGCCTCTGGGATCAGTAGGTGAAGAGAAGGTGGGATCTGGGATCAGGAGGTGAAGGGAAGATGGGCTCTGGGATCAGTAGGTGAAGGGAAGATGGACTCTGGGATCAGTAGGTGAATGGAAGATGGACTCTGGGATGAGTAGGTGAAGGGAAGATTGACTCTGGGATCAGTAGGTGAGGGGAAGGTGGATTCTGGGATCAGGAGGTGAAGGGAAAGTGCACTCTGGGTTCAGTAGGTGAAGGGAAGGTGGACTCTGGGATCAGTAAATGAAGGGAAGGTGGACTCTGGGATCTGTAGGTGAAGGGAAAGTGGAATCTGTGATCAGATGGTGAAGGGAACGTGGACTCTGGGATCAGTAGGTGAAGGGAAGATGGGCTCTGGGATCAGTAGGTGAAGGGCAGGTGGACTCCGGGATCAGTAGGTGAAGGGAAGATTGGGATCTGTAGGTGAAGAGAAGGTGGACTCTGGGATCAGTAGGCGAAGGACTGATGGGCTCAGGGATAAGTAGGTGCAGGGAAGATGGACTTTGGGATCCGTAGGTGAAGTGAAGATGGACATTGGGATCAGTAGGTGAAAGGAAGATCGACTCTGGGATCAGTAAGTGAAGGGAAGGTGCACTCTGGGCTCAGTAGGTGAAGGGAATATGGACTCTGGGATCAGTAGGTGAAGGGAAGATGGACTCTGGGATCCTTAGGTGAAGGGATGGTGAACTCTGGGATCAGAAGGTGAAGGGAAGGTGGAAACTGGGATCAGTAGGTGAAGGGAAGGTGGAATCTGGGGTCAGTAGGTGAAGGGAATGTGGACACTGGGATCAGTAGGTGAAGGGAATGTGGACTCTGGCATCAGTAGGTGAAGGGAAGGTGGCCTCTGTTATCAGTAGGAAAAGGGAAGGTGGACTGTGGGATCAGTAAATGAAGGGAAGGTGGACTCTGGGATCAGTAGGTGAAGGGAAGATGCGCTCTGGGATCAATAGGTGAGGGGAAGGTGGATTCTAGGATCAGGAGGTGAAGGGAAAGTGGACTCTGGGATCAGTAGGTAAAGGGAAGATGGGCTCTGGGATCAGTAGGTGAAGAGAAGGTGGGCTCTGGGATCAGTAGGTAAAGGGAAGATGGGCTCTGGGATCAGTTGATGATGGGACGGTGGACTCTGGAATCAGTAGGTGAAGAGAAACTGTGCTCTGGTATCAGTAGGTGAAGGGATGATGGACTCTGGGATCAGTAAATGAAGGGAAGGTGGAGTCTGGGATAAGTAGGTGAAGGGAAGGTGGACTCTGGGATCAGTAGGTGAAAGACAGATGGACTCTGGGAACAGTAGGTGAAGGGAAGATGCACTCTGGGATCAGAAGGTGAAGGGAAGGTGGACTCTGTGATCTGTAGGTGAAGGGAAGATGGAATCTGGGATCAGTAGGTGAAGGGAAAGTGGACTCTGGGATCAGTAGGTGAAGGGAAGATGGACTCTGGGATCAGCAGGTGAAGGGAACGTGGACTCTGGGGTCAGTAGGTGAAAGGAAGATGTGCTCTGGGATCAGTAGGTGAAGGGAAGGTGGGCTCTGGGATCAGTAGATGAAGGGAAGGTGGGCTCTGGAATCAGGTGCAGAGAAGGTGGGCTCTGGGATCAGTAGGTGAAGTGAAGATGGACTCTGAAATAAGTAGGTGAAGGGACGGTGGCCTCCAGGATCAGTAGGTGAAGGGAAGTTGGCCTCTGGGATCAGTAGGTGAAGGGAAGTTCGAATCTGGGATCAGTAGGTGAAAGACAGATGGACTCTGGGATCAGTAGGTGAAGGGAAAGTGGATTCTGGGTTCAGTAGGTGAAGGGAAAGTGGACTCTGGAATCAGTAAATGAAGGGAGGTGGACTCTGGCATCAGTAGGTGAAGAGAAGATGGCCTCTGGGATCAGTAGGTGAAGAGAAGGTGGGCTCTGGAATCAGGAGGTGAAGGGAAGATGGGCTCTGGGATCAGTAGGTGAAGGGAAGGTGGACTCTGGGATCAGTAGGTGAAGGGAAGATGGACGCTAGGATCAGTAGTTGAAGAGAAGATGGGCTCTGGGATCAGTAGGTGAAGGGAAGCCGACTCTGTTATCAGTAGGTGAAGGGAAAGCAGACTCTGGTATCAGTTGGTGAAGGGAAGATGGACTCTGGGATCAGCAGGTGAAGGGAACGTGGACTCTGAGATCAGGAGGTGAAGGGAAGATGGGCTCTGGGATCAGTAGGTGAAGGGAAGATGGACTCTGGGATCAGTAGGTGAAGGGAAGATGGATTCTGGGATCAGTAGGTGAAGGGAAAGTGGATTCTGGGTTCAGTAGGTGAAGGGAAAGTGGACTCTGGAATCAGTAAATGAAGGGAGGTGGACTCTGGCATCAGTAGGTGAAGAGAAGATGGCCTCTGGGATCAGTAGGTGAAGAGAAGGTGGGCTCTGGAATCAGGAGGTGAAGGGAAGATGGGCTCTGGGATCAGTAGGTGAAGGGAAGATGGACTCTGGGATCAGTAGGTGTAGGGAAGATCGACTCTGGTATCAGTAGGTGAGGGGTAGGTGGATTCTGGGATCAGGAGGGGAAGGGAAAGTGCACTCTGGGTTCAGTAGGTGAAGGGAAGGTGGACTCTGGGATCAGTAGGTGAAGAGAAGATGGCCTCTGGGATCAGTAGGTGAAGAGAAGGTGGGCTCTGGGATCAGTAGGTGAAGGGGAGATGGGCTCTGGGATCAGTAGGTGAAGGGAAGGTGGACTCTGGGATCAGTAGGTGAAGGGAAGTTGGACGCTGGGATCAGTAGGTGAAGAGAAGGTGGGCTCTGGGATCAGTCGGTGAAGGGGAGATGGGCTCTGGGATCAGTAGGTGAAGGGAAGGTGGACTCTGGGATCAGTAGGTGAAGGGAAGATGGACGCTAGGATCAGTAGTTGAAGAGAAGATGTGCTCTGGGATCAGTAGGTGAAGGGAAGTCGACTCTGTTATCAGTAGGTGAAGGGAAAGCAGACTCTGGTATCAGTTGGTGAAGGGAAGATGGACTCTGAGATCAGTAGGTGAAGGGAAGGTGGACTCTGGAATCAGGAGGTGAAGGGAAGATGGGCTCTGGGATCAGTAGGTGAAGGGAAGATGGACTCTGGGATCAGTAGGTGAAGGGAAAATCGACTCTGGGATCTGTAGGTGAAGGGAACGTGGACTCTGGGTTCAGTAGCTGAAGGAAAAGTGGACTCTGGAATCAGTAAATGAAGGGAAGGTGGACTCTGACATCAGTAGGTGAAGGGAAGATGGGCTCTGGGATCAGTAGATGAAGGGAAGATGGTCTCTGGGATCAGTAGGTTTAGGGAAGATCGACTCTGGTATCAGTAGGTGAGGGGTAGGTGGATTCTGGGATCAGGAGGTGAAGGGAAAGTGCACTCTGGGTTCAGTAGGTGAAGGGAAGGTGGACTCTGGGATCAGCAGGTGAAGGGAAGATGGACTCTGGGATCAGCAGGTGAAGGGAACGTGGACTCTGGGATCAGTAGGTGAAGGGAAGGTTTGCTCTGGGATCAGTTGTTGAAGTGAAGATGGACACTGGGATCTGTACGTGAAAGGGAGGTGGAATCTAGGATCAGTAGGTGAAGGCAGCGTGGACTGTGGGATCAGTAGGTGAAAGGAAGATGTGCTCTTGGATCGGTAGGTGAAGGGAAGATGGATTCTGGGATCAGTAGGTGAAGGGAACGTGGACTCTGGGATCAGCAGGTGAAGGGAAGATGGACGCTGGGAACCGTTGTTGAAGAGAAGATGGACTCTGGGATCAGTACGTGAAGGAAAGGTGGGCTCTGGGATCAGTAGGTGTAGGGAAGATCGACTCTGGTATCAGTAGGTGAGGGGTAGGTGGATTCTGGGATCAGGAGGTGAAGGGAAAGTGCACTCTGGGTTCAGTAGGTGAAGGGAAGGTGGACTCTGGGATCAGTAAATGAAGGGAAGGTGGACTCTGGGATCAGTAGGTGAAGAGAAGATGGGCTCTCTTTTCGGTAGGTGAAGGGAAGATGGACGCTGGGATCAGTAGTTGAAGAGAAGATTGGCTCTGGGATCAGTAGGTGAAGGGAAGCCGACTCTGTTATCAGTAGGTGAAGGGAAAGTAGACTCTGGTATCAGTAGGTGAAGGGAAGATGGACTCTGAGATCAGTAGGTGAAGGGAAGGTGGACTCTGGAATCAGGAGGTGAAGGGAATATGGGCTCTGGGATCAGTAGGTGAAGGGAAGATGGACTCTGGGATCAGTAGGTGAAGGGAACGTGGACTCTGGGTTCAGTAGGTGAAGGAAAAGTGGACTCTGGAATCAGTAAATGAAGGGAAGGTGGACTCTGGAATCAGTAGGTGAAGAGAAGATGCCCTCTGGGATCAGTAGGTGAAGAGAAGGTGGGCTCTGGGATCAGTAAGTGAAAGGGAAGCTGGGCTCTGGGATCAGTAGGTGAAGGGAAGATAGACTCTGGGATCAGTAGGTGAAGGGAAGATGGACTCTGGGATCAGTAGGTGAAGGGAAGATGGACTCTGGGATCAGTAGGTGAAGGGAAGATCGACTCTGGGAACAGTAGGTGAGGGGAAGGTGGACTCTTGGATCAGTAGGTGAAGGGAAGATGTGCTCTGGGATCAATAGGTGAGGGGAAGGTGGATTCTAGGATCAGGAGGCGATGGGAAAGTGGACTCTGGGATCAGTAGGTAAAGGGAAGATGGGCTCTGGGATCAGTAGGTGAAGAGAAGGTGGGCTCTGGGATCAGTAGGTAAAGGGAAGATGGGCTCTGGGATCAGTTGATGAAGGGATGATGGACTCTGGGATCAGTAAATGAAGGGAAGGTGGAGTCTGGGATATGTAGGTGAAGGGAAGGTGGATTCTGGGATCAGTAGGTGAAGAGAAAGTGGACTCTGGGCTCAGTAGGTGAAGGGAAGGTGGACTCTGGGATCAGTAGGTGAAGGGAAGGTGGACTCTCGGATCAGTAGGTGAAGGGAAGATGTGCTCTATGATCTGTAGGTGAGGGGAAGATGGACTCTGGGATATGTAAGTGAAGGGACGGTAGCCTCTGGGATTTGTAGGTGAAGGGAAGGTGGACTCTGGGATCAGTAGGTGAAAGACAGATGGACTCTGGGAACAGTAGGTGAAGGGAAGATGCACTCTGGGATCAGAAGGTGAAGGGAAGGTGGACTCTGTGATCTGTAGGTGAAGGGAAGATGGAATCTGGGATCAGTAGGTGAAGGGAAATTGGACTCTGGGATCAGTAGGTGAAGGGAAGATGGACTCTGGGATCAGCAGGTGAAGGGAACGTGGACTCTGGGGTCCGTAGTTGAAGGGAAGGTTTGCTCTGGGATCAGTAGTTGAAGGGAAGATGGACACTGGGATCAGTACGTGAAAGGGAGGTGGAATCTAGGATCAGTAGGTGAAGGGAACGTGGACTCTGGGATCAGTAGGTGAAAGGAAGATGTGCTCTGGGATCAGTAGGTGAAGGGAAGGTGGGCTCTGGGATCAGTAGATGAAGGGAAGGTGGGCTCTGGAATCAGGTGCAGAGAAGGTGGGCTCTGGGATCAGTAGGTGAAGGGACGATGGCCTCCGGGATCAGTAGGTGAAGGGAAGTTGGCCTCTGGGATCAGTAGGTGAAGGGAAGGTCGAATCTGGGATCAGTCGGTGAAAGACAGATGGACTCTGGGATCAGTAGTTGAAGGGAAAGTGGATTATGGGTTCAGTAGGTGAAGGGAAAGTGGACTCTGGAATCAGTAAATGAAGGGAAGGTGGACTCTGGCATCAGTAGGTGAAGGGAAAATCGGCTCTGGGATCAGTAGGTGAAGGGAAGATGGACTCTGGGATCAGTAGGTGAAGGGAAGATGGTCTCTGGGATCAGTAGGAGTAGGGAAGATCAACTCTGGTATCAGTAGGTGAGGGGTAGGTGGATTCTGGGATCAGGAGGTGAAGGGAAAGTGCACTCTGGGTTCAGTAGGTGAAGGGAAGATGGACTCTGGGATCAGCAGGTGAAGGGAACGTGGACTCTGGGATCTGTAGGTGAAGGGAAGGTTTGCTCGGGGATCAGTTGTTGAAGGGAAGATGGATACTGGGATCTGTACGTGAAAGGGAGGTGGAATCTAGGATCAGTAGGTGAAGGCAACGTGGACTGTGGGATCAGTAGGTGAAAGGAAGATGTGCTCTTGGATCGGTAGGTGAAGGGAAGATGGATTCTGGGATCAGTAGGTGAAGAGAACGTGGACTCTGGGATCAGTAGGTGAAGGGAAGATGGACGCTCCGAACCGTTGTTGAAGAGAAGATGGACCCTGGGATCAGTACGTGAAGGAAAGTTGGGCTCTGGGATCAGTAGATGAAGGGAAGGTGGGCTCTGGAATCAGGTGCAGAGAAGGTGGGCTCTGGGATCAGTAGGTGTAGTGAAGATGGACTCTGAAATCAGTAGGTGAAGGTACGGTGGCCTCCGGGATCAGTAGGTGAAGGGAAGTTGGCCTCTGGGATCAGTAGGTGAAGGGAAGTTCGAATCTGGGATCAGTAGGTAAAAGACAGATGGACTCTGGGATCAGTAGGTGAAGGGAAAGTGGATTCTGAGTTCAGTAGGTGAAGGGAAAGTGGACTCTGGAATCAGTCAATGAAGGGAAGGTGGACTCTGGCATCAGTAGGTGAAGAGAAGATGCCCTCTGGTATCAGTAGGTTAAGAGAAGGTGGGCTCTGGAATTAGGAGTTGAAGGGAAGATGGGCTCTGTGATCAGTAGGTGAAGGGAAGATGGACTCTGGGATCAGTAGGTGTAGGGAAGTTCGACTCTGGTATCAGTAGGTGAGGGGTAGGTGGATTCTGGGATCAGGACGTGAAGGGAAAGTGCACTCTGGGTTCAGTAGGTGAAGGGAAGGTGGACTCTGGGATCAGTAAATGAAGGGAAGGTGGACTCTGGGATCAGTAGGTGACGGGAAGATGGACTCTGGGATCAGTAGGTGAAGGGAACGTGGACTCTGGGATCAGCAGGTGAAGAGAAGATGGGCTCTCTGCTCGGTAGGTGAAGGGAAGATGGACGCTGGGATCAGTAGTTGAAGAGAAGATGGGCTCTGGGATCAGTAGGTGAAGGGAAGCCGACTCTGTTATCAGTAGGTGAAGGGAAAGTAGACTCTGGTATCAGTAGGTGAAGGGAAGATGGACTCTGAGATCAGTAGGTGAAGGGAAGGTGGACTCTGGAATCAGGAGGTGAAGGGAAGATGGGCTCTGGGATCAGTAGGTGAAGGGAAGATGGACTCTGGGATCAGTAGGTGAAGGGAACGTTGACTCTGGGTTCAGTAGGTGAGGGAAAATTGGACTCTGGAATCAGTAAATGAAGGGAAGGTGGACTCTGGAATCAGTAGGTGAAGGGAAGATGTGCTCTGGGATCAATTGGTGAGGGGAAGGTGGATTCTAGGATCAGGAGGTGAAGGGAAAGTGGACTGTGGGATCAGTAGGTAAAGGGAAGATGGGCTCTGGGATCAGTAGGTAAAGGGAAGATGGGCTCTGGGATCAGTTGATGATGGGACGGTGGACTCTGGAATCAGTAGGTGAAGAGAAGCTGGGCTCTGGTATCAGTAGGTGAAGGGATGATGGACTCTGGGATCAGTAAATGAAGGGAAAGTGGAGTCTGGGATAAGTAGGTGAAGGGAAGGTGGATTCTGGGATCAGTAGGTGAAGAGAAAGTGGACTCTGGGCTCAGTAGGTGAAGGGAAGGTGGACTCTGGGATCAGTAGGTGAAGGGAAGGTGGACTCTCGGATCAGTAGGTGAAGGGAAGATGTGCTCTATGATCTGTAGGTGAGGGGACGATGGACTCTGGGATATGTAAGCGAAGGGACGGTAGCCTCTGGGATTTGTAGGTGAAGGGAAGGTGGACTCTGGGATCAGTAGGTGAAAGACAGATGGACTCTGGGAACAGTAGGTGAAGGGAAGATGCACTCTGGGATCAGAAGGTGAAGGGAAGGTGGACTCTGTGATCTGTAGGTGAAGGGAAGATGGAATCTGGGATCAGTAGGTGAAGGGAAAGTGGACTCTGGGATCAGTAGGTGAAGGGAAGATGGACTCTGGGATCAGCAGGTGAAGGGAACGTGGACTCTGGGGTCAGTAGTTGAAGGGAACGTGGACTCTGGGATCAGTAGGTGAAGGGAAGATGGACGCTGGGAACCGTTGTTGAAGAGAAGATGGACTCTGGGATCAGTACGTGAAGGAAAGTTGGGCTCTGGGATCAGTAGATGAAGGGAAGGTGGGCTCTGGAATCAGGTGCAGAGAAGGTGGGCTCTGGGATCAGTAGGTGTAGTGAAGATGGACTCTGAAATCAGTAGGTGAAGGGACGGTGGCCTCCGGGATCAGTAGGTGAAGGGAAGTTGGCCTCTGGGATCAGTAGGTGAAGGGAAGTTCGAATCTGGGATCAGTAGGTGAAAGACAGATGGACTCTGGGATCAGTAGGTGAAGGGAAAGTGGATTCTGAGTTCAGTAGGTGAAGGGAAAGTGGACTCTGGAATCAGTAAATGAAGGGAAGGTGGACTCTGGCATCAGTAGGTGAAGAGAAGATGGCCTCTGGGATCAGTAGGTGAAGAGAAGGTGGGCTCTGGAATCAGGAGTTGAAAGGAAGATGGGCTCTGGGATCAGTAGGTGAAGGGAAGATGGACTCTGGGATCAGTAGGTGTAGGGAAGATCGACTCTGGTATCAGTAGGTGAGGGGAAGGATGATTCTGGGATCAGGAGGTGAAGGGAAAGTGCACTCTGGGTTCAGTAGGTGACGGGAAGATGGACTCTGGGATCAGTAGGTGAAGGGAACGTGGGCTCTGGGATCAGCAGGTGTGGAGAAGATGGGCTCTGTGCTCGGTAGGTGAAGGGAAGATGGACGCTGGGATCAGTAGTTGAAGAGAAGATGGGCTCTGGGATCAGTAGGTGAAGGGAAGCCGACTCTGTTATCAGTAGGTGAAGGGAAAGTAGACTCTGGTATCAGTAGGTGAAGGGAAGATGGACTCTGAGATCAGTAGGTGAAGGGAAGGTGGACTCTGGGATCAGTAGGTGAAGGGAAGATGTGCTCTGGGATCAATAGGTGAGGGGAAGGTGGATTCTAGGATCAGGAGGTGAAGGGAAAGTGGACTCTGGGATCAGTAGGTAAAGGGAAGATGGGCTCTGGGATCAGTAGGTAAAGGGAAGATGGGCTCTGGGATCAGTTGATGATGGGACGGTGGACTCTGGAATCAGTAGGTGAAGAGAAGCTGGGCTCTGGTATCAGTAGGTGAAGGGATGATGGACTCTGGGATCAGTAAATGAAGGGAAGGTGGAGTCTGGGATAAGTAGGTGAAGGGAAGGTGGATTCTGGGATCAGTAGTTGAAGAGAAAGTGGACTCTGGGCTCAGTAGGTGAAGGGAAGGTGGACTCTGGGATCAGTAGGTGAAGGGAAGGTGGACTCTCGGATCAGTAGGTGAAGGGAAGATGTGCTCTATGATCTGTAGGTGAGGGGAAGATGGACTCTGGGATATGTAAGCGAAGGGACGGTAGCCTCTGGGATTTGTAGGTGAAGGGAAGGTGGACTCTGGGATCAGTAGGTGAAAGACAGATGGACTCTGGGAACAGTAGGTGAAGGGAAAGTGGACTCTGTGATCTGTAGGTGAAGGGAAGATGGAATCTGGGATCAGTAGGTGAAGGGAAAGTGGACTCTGGGATCAGTAGGTGAAGGGAAGATGGACTCTGGGATCAGCAGGTGAAGGGAACGTGGACTCTGGGGTCAGTAGTTGAAGGGAACGTGGACTCTGGGATCAGTAGGTGAAGGGAATATGGACGCTGGGAACCGTTGTTGAAGAGAAGATGGACTCTGGGATCAGTACGTGAAGGAAAGTTGGGCTCTGGGATCAGTAGATGAAGGGAAGGTGGGCTCTGGAATGAGGTGCAGAGAAGGTGGGCTCTGGGATCAGTAGGTGTAGTGAAGATGGGCTCTGAAATCAGTAGGTGAAGGTACGGTGGCCTCCGGGATCAGTAGGTGAAGGGAAGTTGGCCTCTGGGATCAGTAGGTGAAGGGAAGTTCGAATCTGGGATCAGTAGGTGAAAGACAGATGGACTCTGGGATCAGTAGGTGAAAGGAAAGTGGATTCTGAGTTCAGTAGGTGAAGGGAAAGTGGACTCTGGAATCAGTAAATGAAGGGAAGGTGGACTCTGGCATCAGTAGGTGAAGAGAAGATGGCCTCTGGGATCAGTAGGTGAAGAGAAGGTGGGCTCTGGAATCAGGAGTTGAAGGGAAGATGGGCTCTGGGATCAGTAGGTGAAGGGAAGATGGACTCTGGGATCAGTAGGTGTAGGGAAGATCGACTCTGGTATCAGTAGGTGAGGGGAAGGTGGATTCTGGGATCAGGAGGTGAAGGGAAAGTGCACTCTGGGTTCAGTAGGTGAAGGGAAGGTGGACTCTGAGATCAGTAAATGAAGGGAAGGTGGACTCTGGGATCAGCAGGTGAACAGAAGATGGGCTCTCTGCTCGGTAGGTGAAGGGAAGATGGACGCTGGGATCAGTAGTTGAAGAGAAGATGGGCTCTGGGATCAGTAGGTGAAGGGAAGCCGACTCTGTTATCAGTAGGTGAAGGGAAAGTAGACTCTGGTATCAGTAGGTGAAGGGAAGATGGACTCTGAGAGCAGTAGGTGAAGGGAAGGTGGTCTCTGGAATCAGGAGGTGAAGGGAAGATGGGCTCTGGGATCAGTAGGTGAAGGGAAGATGGACTCTGGGATCAGTAGGTGAAGGAAAAGTGGACTCTGGAATCAGTAAATGAAGGGAAGGTGGACTCCGGCATCAGTAGGTGCAGAGAAGGTGGGCTCTGGGATCAGTAGATGAAGGGAAGATGGGCTCTGGGATCAGTAGGTGAAGGGAAGATGGACTCTGGGATCAGTAGGTGAAGGGAACGTGGACTCTGGGATCCGTAGGTGATGGGAAGGTTTGCTCTGGGATCAGTAGTTGAAGGGAAGATGGACACTGTGATCCGTAGGTGAAGGGAAGATGGAATCTGGGATCAGTAGGTGAAGGGAAAGTGGACTCTGGGATCAGTAGGTGAAGGGAAGATGGACTCTGGGATCAGCAGGTGAAGGGAACGTGGGCTCTGGGATCAGTAGGTGAAGGGAAGGTTTGCTCTGGGATCAGTTGTTAAAGGGAAGATGGACACATGGATCTGTACGTGAAAGGGAGGTGGAATCTTAGATCAGTAGGTGAAGGCAACGTGGACTCTGGGATCAGTAGGTGAAAAGAAGATGTGCTCTTGGATCAGTAGGTGAAGGGAACGTGGACTCTGGGATCAGTAGGTGAAGGGAAGATGGACGCTGGCAACCGTTGGTGAAGACAAGATGGACTCTGGGATCAGTAGATGAAGGAAAGGTAGGCTCTGGGATCAGTAGATGAAGGGAAGGTGTGCTCTGGAATCAGGTGCAGAGAAGGTGGGCTCTGGGATCAGTAGGTGAAGTGAAGATGGACTCTGAAATCAGTAGGTGAAGGGACGGTGGCCTCCGGGATCAGTAGGTGAAGGAAATTTGGCCTCTGGGATCAGTACGTGAAGGGAAGTTCGAATCTGGGATCAGTAGGTGAAAGACAGATGGACTCTGGGATCAGTAGGTGAAGGGAAAGTGGATTCTGGGTTCAGTAGGTGAAGGGAAAGTGGACTCTGGAATCAGTAAATGAAGGGAAGGTGGACTCTGGCATCAGTAGGTGAAGAGAAGATGGCCTCTGGGATCAGTAGGTGAAGAGAAGGTGGGCTCTGGAATCAGGAGGTGAAGGGAAGATGGGCTCTGGGATCAGTAGGTGAAGGGAAGATGGACTCTGGGATCAGTAGGTGTAGGGAAGATCGACTCCGGTATCAGTAGGTGAGGGGTAGGTGGATTCTGGGATCAGGAGGTGAAGGGAAAGTGTACTCTGGGTTCAGTAGGTGAAGGGAAGGTGGACTCTGGGATCAGTAAATGAAGGGAAGGTGGACTCTGGGATCAGTAGGTGAAGGGAAGATGGACTCTGGGATCAGTAGGTGAAGGGAACGTGGACTCTGGGATCAGCAGGTGAAGAGAAGATGGGCTCTCTGATCGGTAGGTGAAGGGAAGATGGACGCTGGGATCAGTAGTTGAAGAGAAGATGGGCTCTGGGATCAGTAGGTGAAGGGAAGCCGACTCTGTTATCAGTAGGTGAAGGGAAAGTAGACTCTGGTATCAGTAGGTGAAGGGAAGATGGACTCTGAGATCAGTAGGTGAAGGGAAGGTGGACTCTGGAATCAGGACGTGAAGGGAAGATGGGCTCTGGGATCAGTAGGTGAAGGGAAAATCGACTCTGGGATCAGTAGGTGAAGGGAACGTGGACTCTGGGTTCAGTAGGTTAACGAAAAGTGGACTCAGGAATCAGAAAATGAAGGGAAGGTGGACTCTGGAATCAGTAGGTGAAGAGAAGATGGCCTCTGGGTTCAGTTGGTGAAGAGAAGGTGGGCTCTGGGATCAGTAGGTGAAGGGAAGATGGGCTCTGGGATCAGTAGGTGAAGGGAAGATGGACTCTGGGATCAGTAGCTGAAGGGAAGATGGACTCTGGGATCAGTAGGTGAAGGGAAGATGGACTCTGGGATCAGTAGGTGAAGGGAAGATCGACTCTGGGATCAGTAGGTGAGGGGAAGGTGGATTTTGGGATCAAGAGGTGAAGGGAAAGTGTACTCTGGGTTCTGTAGGTGAAGGGAAAGTGGAGTCTGGAATCAGTAAATGAAGGGAAGGTGGACTCTGGCATCAGTAGGTGAAGAGCAGATGGCCTCTGGGATCAGTAGGTGAAGAGAAGGTGGGCTCTGGAATCAGGAGGTGAAGGGAAGATGGGCTCTGGGATCAGTAGGTGAAGGGAAGATGGACTCTAGGATCAGTAGGTGAAGGGAAGATGGTATCAGGGATCAGTAGGTGAAGGGAAGATCGACTCTGGTATCAGTAGGTGAGGGGAAGGTGGATTCTGGGATCAGTAAATGAAGGGAAGATGGACTCTGGGATCAGTAGGTGAAGGGAACGTGGACTCTGGGATCAGCAGGTGAAGAGAAGATGGGCTCTCGGATCGTTAGGTGAAGGGAAGATGGACGCTGGGATCAGTAATTGAAGAGAAGATGGGCTCTGGGATCAGTAGGTGAAGGGAAGCCGACTCTGGCATCAGTAGGTGAAGGGAAAGTAGACTCTGGTATCAGTAGGTGAAGGGAAGATGGACTCTGAGATCAGTAGGTGAAGGGAAGACGGACGCTGGGATCAGTAGTTGAAGAGAAGATGGGCTCTGGGATCAGTAGGTGAAGGGAAGCTGACTCTGTTATCAGTAGTTGAAGGGAAAGTAGACTCTGGTATCAGTAGGTGAAGTGAAGATGGACTCTGAGATCAGTAGCTGAAGGGAAGATGGACTCTGGGATCAGTAGGTGAAGGGCAAATCGACTCTGGGATCAGTAGGTGAAGGGAACGTGGACTCTGGGTTCAGTAGGTGATGGAAAAGTGGACTCTGGAATCAGTAAATGAAGGGAAGGTGGACTCTGGAATCAGTAGGTGAAGAGAAGATGGCCTCTGGGATCAGTAGGTGAAGGGAAGATGGACTCTGGGATCAGTAGGTGTAGGGAAGATCAACTCTGGTATCAGTAGGTGAGGGGTAGGTGGATTCTGGGATCAGGAGGTGAAGGGAAAGTGCACTCTGGGTTCAGTAGGTGAAGGGAAGGTGGACTCTGGGATCAGTAGGTGAAGTGAAGATGGACTCTGAAATCAGTAGTTGAAGAGACGATGGGCTCTGGGATCAGTAGGTGAAGGGCAGCCGACTCTGTTATCAGTAGGTGAAGGGAAAGTAGACTCTGGTATCAGTAGGTGAAGGGAAGATGGACTCTGAGATCAGTAGGTGAAGGGAAGCTGGACTCTGGAATCAGGAGGTGAAGGGAAGATGGGCTCTGGGATCAGTAGGTGAAGGGAAGATGGACTCTGGGATCAGTAGGTGAAGGGAACGTGGACTCTGGGTTCAGTAGGTGAAGGAAAAGTGGACTCTGGAATCAGTAAATGAAGGGAAGGTGGACTCTGGAATCAGTAGGTGATGAGAAGATGGCCTCTGGGATCAGTAGGTGAAGGGAAGATGGACTCTAGGATCAGTAGGTGAAGGGAAGATGGACTCTGGGATCAGTAATTGAAGAGAAGATGGGCTCTGGGATCAGTAGGTGAAGGAAGCCGACTCTGGATCAGTAGGTGAAGGGAAGCCGACTCTGGCATCAGTAGGTGAAGGGAAAGTAGACTCTGGTATCAGTTGGTGAAGGGAAAGTAGACTCTGGGATCAGTAGG
The DNA here is from genome assembly GCF_030028105.1 of Mobula birostris. Taxonomy (NCBI): domain Eukaryota; kingdom Metazoa; phylum Chordata; class Chondrichthyes; order Myliobatiformes; family Myliobatidae; genus Mobula; species Mobula birostris. Next base: position 3,702 of record NW_027277227.1, on the reverse strand, counting down.
TGAAGGGAAGATCGACTCTGGGATCAGTAAATGAAGGGAAGGTGGACTCTGGCATTAGTAGGTGAATAGAAGATGGCCTCTGGGATCAGTAGGTGAAGTGAAGGTGGGCTCTGGGATCAGGAGGTGAAGGGATGATGGGCTCACGGATCGGTAGGTGAAGGGAAGATGGACGCTGGGATCAGTAATTGAAGAGAAGATGGCTCTGGGATCAGTAGGTGAAGGGAAGCCGACTCTGGCATCAGTAGGTGAAGGGAAAGTAGACTCTGGTATCAGTAGGTGAAGGGAAAGTAGACTCTGGTATCAGTAGGTGAAGGGAAGATGGACTCTGAGATCAGTAGGTGAAGGGAAGGTGGACTCTGGGATCAGTAGGTGAAGGGAAGGTGGACTCTGGGATCAGTAGGTGAAGGGAAGATGGACACTGGGATCAGTAGTTGAAGAGAAGATGGGCTCTGGGATCAGTAGGTGAAGGGAAGCCGACTCTGTTATCAGTAGGTGAAGGGAAAGTAGACTCCTGTATCAGTAGGTGAAGGGAAGATGGACTCTGGGATCAGTAGGTGAAGGGAAAATCGACTCTGGCATCAGTAGGTGAAGAGAAGATGGCCTCTGGGATCAGTAGGTGAAGAGAAGGTGGGCTCTGGGATCAGTAGGCGAAGGGAAGATGGGCTCTGGGATCAGTAGGTGAAGGTAAGATGGACTCTGGGATCAGTAGGTGAAGGGAAGATGGACTCTGGGATCAGTAGGTGAAGGGAAGATCGACTCTGGGATCAGTAGGTGAGGGGAAGGTGGATTCTGGGATCAGGAGGTGAAGGGAAAGTGGACTCTGGGTTCAGTAGGTGAAGGGAAAGTGGACTCTGGAATCAGTAAATGAAGGGAATGTGGAATCTGGCATCAGTAGGTGAAGAGATGATGGCCTCTGGGATCAGTAGGTGAAGAGAAGGTGGGCTCTGGAATCCGGAGGTGAAGGAAGATGGGCTCTGGGATCAGTTGGTGAAGGGAAGATGGACTCTGGGATCTGTAGGTGAAGGGAAGATGGATTCTGGGATCAGTAGGTGAAGGGAAGATCGACTCTGGTATCAGTAGGTGAGGGGAAGGTGGATTCTGGGATCAGGAGGTGAAGGGAAGGTGGATTCTGGGATCAGTAAATGAAGGGAAGACGTATTCTGGGATCAGTAGGTGAAGGGAACCTGGACTCTGGGATCAGCAGGTGAAGAGAAGATGGGCTCTCGGATCGGTAGGTGACGGGAAGATGGACGCTGGGATCAGTAATTGAAGAGAAGATGGGCTCTGGGATCAGTAGGTGAAGGGAAGCCGACTCTGACATCAGTAGGTGAAGGGAAAGTAGACTCTGGTTTCAGTAGGTGAAGGGAAGATGGACTCTGAGATCAGTAGGTGAAGGGAAGGTGGACTCTGGGATCAGTAGGTGATGGGAAGGTGGATTCTGGGATCAGGAGGTGAAGGGAAAGTGGACTCTGGGTTCAGTAGGTGAAGGGAAAGTGGACTCTGGAATCAGTAAATGAAGGGAAGGTGGACTCTGGCATCAGTAGGTGAAGAGAAGATGGCCTCTGGGATCAGTAGGTGAAGAGAAGGAGGGCTCTGGAATCAGGAGGTGAAGGGAATATGGGCTCTGGGATCAGTAGGTGAAGGGAAGATGGACTCTGGGATCAGTAGGTGAAGGGAACGTGGACTATGGGATCAGTAGGTGAAAGACAGATGGACTCTGGGATCAGTAGGTGAAGGGAAAGTGGACTCTGCAATAAATAAATGAAGGGAAGGTGGACTCTGGCATCAGTAGGTGAGGGGAAGGTGGATTCTGGGATCAGGAGGTGAATGGAAAGTGCACTCAAGGTTCAGTAGGTGAAGGGAAGATGGATTCAGGGATCAGTAGGTGAAGGGAAGATCGACTCTGGTATCAGTAGGTGAGGGGAAGGTGGATTCTGGGATCAGGAGGTGAAGGGAAAGTGCACTCTGGGTTCAGTAGCTGAAGGGAAGGTGGACTCTGGGATCAGTAAATGAAGGGAAGATGGACTCTGGGATCAGTAGGTGAAGGGAACGTGGACTCTGGGATCAGCAGGTGAAGAGAAGATGGGCTCTCAGATCGGTAGGTGAAGGGAATATGGACGCTGGGATCAGTAATTGAAGAGAAGATGAGCTCTGGGATCAGTAGGTGAAGGGAAGCCGACTCTGGCATCAGTAAGTGAAGGGAAGGTAGACTCTGGTATCAGTAGGTGAAGGGAAAGTAGACTCTGGTATTAGTCGGTGAAGGGAAGATGGACTCTGAGATCAGTAGGTGAAGGGAAGGTGGACTCTGGGATCAGTAGGTGAAGGGAAGGTGGACTCTGAGATCAGTAGGTGAAGAGAAGATGGCCTCTGGGATCAGTAGGTGAAGAGAAGGTGGGCTCTGGGATCAGGAGGTGAAGGGATGATGGGCTCACGGATCGGTAGGTGAAGGGAAGATGGATGCTGGGATCAGTAATTGAAGAGAAGATGGGCTCTGGGATCAGTAGGTGAAGGGAAGCCGACTCTGGCATCAGTAGGTGAAGGGAAAGTAGACTCTGGTATCAGTAGGTGAAGGGAACGTAGACTCTGGTATCAGTAGGTGAAGGGAAGATGGACTCTGAGATCAGTAGGTGAAGGGAAGGTGGACTCTGGGATCAGTAGGTGAAGGGAAGGTGGACTCTGGGATCAGTAGGTGAAGGGAAGATGGACGCTGGGATCAGTAGTTGAAGAGAAGATGGGCTCTGGTATCAGTAGGTGAAGGGAACGTAGACTCTGGTATCAGTAGGTGAAGGGAAGATGGACTCTGAGATCAGTAGGTGAAGGGAAGGTGGACTCTGGGATCAGTAGGTGAAGGGAAGGTGGACTCTGGGGTCAGTAGGTGAAGGGAAGATGGACGCTGGGATCAGTAGTTGAAGAGAAGATGGGCTCTGGGATCAGTAGGTGAAGGGAAGCCGACTCTGTTATCAGTAGGTGAAGGGAAAGTAGACTCTGGTATCAGTAGGTGAAGGGAAGATGGAATCTGAGATCAGTAGGTGAAGGGAAGGTGGACTCTGGAATCAGGAGGTGAAGGGAAGATGGGTTCTGGGATCAGTAGGTGAAGGGAAGATGGACTCTGGGATCAGCAGGTGAAGGGAACGTGGACTCTGGGTTCAGTAGGTGAAGGAAAAGTGGACTCTGGAATCAGTAAATGAAGGGAAGGTGGACTCTGGCATCAGTAGGTGAAGAGAAGATGGCCTCTGGGATCAGTAGGTGAAGAGAAGGTGGGCTCTGGAATCAGGAGGTGAAGGGAAGATGGGCTCTGGGATCAGTAGGTGAAGGGAAGATGGACTCTGGGATCAGTAGGTGTAGGGAAGATGGACTCTGGTATCAGTAGGTGAGGGGTAGGTGGATTCTGGGATCAGGAGGTGAAAGGAAAGTGCACTCTGGGTTCAGTAGGTGACGGGAAGGTGGACTCTGGGATCAGTAAATGAAGGGAAGGTGGACTCTGGGATCAGTAGGTGAAGGGAAGGTGGACTCTGGGATCAGCAGGTGAAGCGAACGTGGACTCTGGGATCAGTAGGTGAAGAGAAGGTTTGCTCTGGGATCAGTTGTTGAAGGGAAGATGGACACTGGGATCTGTACGTGAAAGGGAGGTGGATTCTAGGATCAGTAGGTGAAGGCAACGTGGACTGTGGGATCTGTAGGTGAAAGGAAGATGTGCTCTTG